>NC_134001.1:0-162921 GCF_047716275.1 Strix uralensis | reverse complement strand
AACCCCCATTGCTCTGAGACCCTCTCGGGACCCCTCCACGACCGCCCCTTCGCCCCCACACACCCCCCCCGGGGTGCCCCAGGACCCTTCATATCCCCAAGCTCCCCTTGGGGACCCCTCATTGTCCCGAGCATCCCCCGGGACCCCCCATGACCCCCAGCGCCCCCCCGTCAGGGTGTCCCAGAACCCCCCATTGCCCCAAGCTGCCCCCCCAGGAGCTCCCATCACTCCGAACTACCCCCCCCCCCAGGGGCCTCCATCACCCTGATTGCCCCCCCATACCCAGGCTCATCAGGGTGTCCTCAGTCTCAGGGTCCCCCAACTCTGGCAGGGCCCCCCCCACCTCCAGCTGCCCCTCGGGAGGGGCTGGGGGCCCCTCCAGACGCTTGAGGGGGGCCCTGGCTGCAAAGCGGGGGTCCGGCCCCCGGGGGGACCCCCCGAGGGGCCCCGAGCTCAACCGGGGGGGGCGTCCCCAACGGGAGTCTCGGCGACAGCGGGGTCCCGGCTCGTTGGGGGGACCCTCCCCTCTAAAAGCGATGTAGGAGAAAGTGAGTTCCCGGGGGGATCCCCGGGATCCCCCCCCCGCCGTCGTTGCCCCGTCTTCGTCCTCATCCTCCTCTTCCTCCTCTGGGGGCTCCGGTGCCGCCTGCAGCTCGGGGAAGTCCGACTCCTCGTTGCCACCTTGGGGAGGAGGGGAATTTGGGGGGATCGGGGGGGTGGGGGCACCTCACCCCAGAGTTGTACCCCAAAATGGGGGGGCTCGGCCCCGCTCACCCTCTGTGGAGTCCGGCGTGGTGGAGGCCGTGGATGGAGCCTCTTCTGGAGGGGGGCAGAGGGGGTGGGGGGGGTGGGAGCCCCCCCGTGTCCCTATTGCCCCCCTCCCGCAGCACTCGGGTCCCCCTCAGTGCACGGTGCCCCCCTAAACCTGCTCCAACCTTCCCAGTTCCTATGCCCCCCCCCCCCGACACACCCTGCCCCCATGTCCCATCCCCGGTGTCCCTGTGCCCCGGTACTCCCGGTGCCTCTATCCCCGGCCCCTCCCGGGGCCCCATCCCGGGTACCCCCTATCTCCAGCCACTCCCGGTACCCCATTCCCGATGCCCCCATCCCCGGTCCCTCCATCTCGGTTCCCCCATCCCCGGTGCCGCCACCCGCAGTCACTCCCGATGCCTCCGTCCCCAGCCCCTCCCAGTACCCCATCCCCGGTGCCCCCATCCCCGGTGCCCCCATCTCCGGCTCCTCCCAGTGTCCCCATCCCCGTATCTCCATCCCCAGCCGCTCCCCGTTCCTCCATCCCCGGTTCTCCCATCCCCGGTGCCTCTATCCCGGTTCCCTCGCCCCCGGCCCCTCCCAGTGCCCCATCCTCGGTGCCTTCATCCTCGGTCCCTCCATCCCCGGTGCCTCCATCCTCGGCCCCTCCCGGTGCCGCCGCCCCGGATACCTCCGTCCCCGGACCCTCCCGGTTACCCATTCCCGGTGTCTCCATCTGCAGTACCGCCATCCCCGGCGCTCCCATCCCCGGTGCCTCCATCCCCGATCCCCTCCCAGCGCCCCATCTCCGGAACCCCCATCCCGGTTCCCGCATCCCCGGCCCCTCCCGGTGCCGCCGCCCCTCCCGGTTCCCGATGCCGGTGCGTACTGCAGTGGGCGAAGCCCAGGACCTGCCCCATGGCGGCGGCCCCCGCATGGGGCTCCCGGTTGCCCTCGGCCCCGTTGCCCCCGGGCCGGCCCCACCGCGCATCACCGCGGCGCCATGGCGAGGCCCGCGGCGGCGGACAAAGGGCGGCGGCGGCGGCGGCGGCGGGGGCGGGGCGGCGGCGGGCGGGGCTCGGGGCGGGGCCGCACCGGAGCGCCGGGAACCGGGAATCGAGGCTGACACCAGGCATTGGCACCGGATACCGGGCACTGGCACCGGGCACTGGGTACCGGATACCGGGTACCGGATACCGGGCACTGGCACCGGGAACTGGCACCGGGAACTGGCACCGGGCACCGGATACCAAGCACCGACGCTGGGAACTGGCACCGGCCACCGGAGCCCCTCAGTACCCCTTGGAGTCCCCAGAACCCCCCAGAGCCCTCCCAGTACCTTCAAGACCCCCCCAGTATGTCCCAGTGCTGCCCAGTACCTGTGAAAGTCCCGCAATACCCTCTCAGAGGCCCTTCCAGAGCCTCCCCGTACCTCCCAGTCACCCCAGTAACCTCCCAGAGCGCCCTAATACCTTCCAGAGTCCCCAGTACCCTCCCAGTGCTCCCAGTACCCTCTCAGAGCCTCTTCAGTACCTCCCAGTGCCCCCAGTCCCCGTAACTGGGGACACCGGGTGGGCACTAGTGGGGGAGGCACTGGGAGTACTGGGGGTACTGGCGGTACTGGGGGTACTGGGCACCCGACCCGCCTGGGTGAGGCCCACCCATACTCGTTGCCCTTTTAAGAAGGCGGAGGCTCCCCCGCCACCGTTACCGGGAGGGGCGTGGCCTCACGGGAGGGGTGGGGCGGGGCCGCGGGCCGGGACCGGCCGGTCCTCCCACCCCCGCCGCTACCGGAAGGGCCCGGCCTGGCCCCAGCGTGTTACCGCCGCTGCCAGCATGAGGTGAGCGGCTGGGGCGGGGGGTACTGGGAGCTACTGGGAGCACTGGGAGCGGGCACTGGGAGCGCTGGGCAGCACCGGGAGCGGGCACTGGGAGCGCTGGGGGCACCGGGAGCACCGGGAGCGGGCACTGGGGGCACTGGGAGTACCGGGAGCGGGCACTGGGAGCGCTGGGGGCACTGGGGGCACCGGGAGCACCGGAACGGGCACTGGGGGCACTGGGAGCACCGGGAGTACCGGGAACGGGCACTGGGAGCGCTGGGGGCACCGGGAGCGGGCACTGGGAGTACCGGGAACGGACACTGGGAGCGCTGAGGGTACTGGGAGCACCGGGAAGCACTGGGAGCTGGAACTGGGGAACACCGGGAACTGGTACTGGGAGCACTGGGGGAACTGGTGGGCACCGGGAACTTGTACTGGGAGCACTGGTGAACACCGGGAAGCACTGGGAGCTGGCACTGGGCAAACTGGGGAGCACCGAGAACTGGTGTTGGGAGCACTGGGGAACGCTGCTAACTGGTACTGGGGGAACTGGGGAAACACTGAGAACTGGTACTGGGAGCACTGGGGAGAATACCGGGAAGCACTGGGAGCTGGTACTGGGGGAACTGAGGAACACCGGGAACTGGTACTGGGAGCACTGAGGGAACTGGTGGGCACCGGGGACTGGTACTGGGAGCACCGGGAAGCACTGGGAGCTGGCACTGGACGAACTGGGAGCAGCAGGAGCCGCCCCGGTGATGGATGGGACCCCCGGGGGGCGTGTCTGTGTGTGTGACAGCGGGGACACCCGGGCCCGTGGGTCGTGTCCCCCCCGCCTCAGTTTCCCCGTGGCGGGGGTTTCGGTCGGTCCTACATAAACACGGCCCCGCGTGCCCCCCCCCACCCCCCCACCCGGATGTCCCGGCCCGGGCCGGGGGAGGGGCAGCGCTCGGGCGCCTGGGTCCTCCCCCCTCCCCCTAAGGAAGTGGGGGAAGGGCAGGGCCCGGACGCCCGGGTCCCCTGTGGAGAAGAGGAAGGAAAAAGGGGGGGGCGGGGGGAAGTGTTGGGGTACGCTTGTGGTTTGGGTGCTTGGGGGAGGGGGGGCAGCGCCCATGGGTGCCCCACGTATTGGGGTGCCCCATGCATGGTCCTGGAGGTCCCCCCCCAACTGTGGGGGTCTCCCCCCAAGGGCTTACCCATGTGGGGGGTGCCCCCACCCAGGCGGTGACTGCGTTGGGGGGGTCCCCACACCCAGGGTCCCTAAGTTGGGGGGTCTGTCACCCTGGGGGTCCTGAGAAACCCGAGGGGGGGTCCCCAAGTTGGGGGGTCTGTCACCCTGGGGGTCCCGAGATTCCCTCACCAGCAGCCCCCACACTCAGGGGGTCACCGCTTTGGGGGGGGGTCCCACGCCTGGGGGGGGTTCCTGTACCTCGAGGGTCCCACCCCATGGGGGGTGTCCGTGCCAGGGGGGTCCCACCTCATGGGGAGACACCCACGCTGGGGGGGGTGCCCACCCAGACTTGTGTGTCCCCCCCCTCAACACCCCGCAGCGAGACGGTGCTGTGCAGTGCCCGGGCGGTGGTGCTGCTCTACGATGACACCCACAAACAGTGGGTGGCAGCGGGGGGGGGTCCCCAGACCCTCAGCTGCGTCCAGCTCTACCACCACCCCGGCGCCAACGCCTTCCGCCTGGTGGGGCGCAAAATGCAGCCCGACCAGCAGGTGAGGGTGCCTGGGGGGCACCCATGGGGGGGGGGGGGGGGGGCATGGGGAAGCCCTGGCTGTGGGGGGGGCTATGGGGTAATGCTGAAGATATGGGGGGGCTACAGGGCACCCGTGGGTGCAGGGAGTTATGGGGTGACACTGCACCCATGGGGGTGGGGGTTATCGGGGAACACTGAGAATTGGGCACCCATGGGTGCAGGAGGGGCTGTGGGGCACCTGTGGGTGCTGAAGGAGCTACAGAGCAATGCTGAGTACGGGGGGGGAGGGGGTTGGGGCACCCATGGGTGCAGGAGGGGCTGTGGGTCAACACTGGGTATAGGGGGCGCATGGGGCACCCATGGGTGCTGTGTAGGGGCTACGGGGCAATGCGAAGCTTGAGGATGCTCTGTGGGCCACCCCTGGGTGCAGGGGGTCCCCCTGGGTGCAGGGCTGCCCCCCAACACCTGCGTGACCCCGCAGGTGGTGCTGAACTGCCCGCTGGGGCGGGGGCTGCGCTACAGCCAGGCCACCCCCCAGTTCCACCAGTGGCGGGAGGCCCGGCGGGTCTGGGGGCTCAGTTTTGGGGCCCCCCATGAGGCCGCTCCCTTCGCTGCTGCAGTCCTGCGGGCTCTGAGGGCCCTGGAGGAGGGTGAGTACTGGGGGGGGTGTGGGGGGGTGTGTCATTGGGGGCACTGTTGGGGGTCCTGACCCCACAGCCTTGCTTTGTCTCTTCCCCCCCCGCCAATTCCAGGCACCCCGCTGTCCTGGCCGGACCCCAATGGTCCGTCTCTGGAGGAGCCTGAGCAGCAGGAGAGGTGGGGACCTCCAAATTGGGGGGGGTGCTGGAGGGGGGCACCATGATGTTGGGGTGCTCCCCATGCCCATGGGGGGGACTGTAGGTGCTGGGGGGCCCCCCATGCTCTGGGGGGGCTGTGGGTGCTGACTCTTCCCCCCCAGGCAGGTGCCGGAGGAGCCCGAGCGCCATGTGGCGGCTGCAGGTGGGTGACGGGGGGGTCCCCTCCCTCCGTCGACACTGGGGATGGGGTCTGTGTCCCGTCCCGTTCCCCCCCCCCCCCCCCCCGAACCCCACCTTAAACCCCTTTTCCCCCCCAGGCACTCAGGCCGTGCCCAGTGGAGGCCCCCCCCTACCTCCTGGCCCCCCACCGCCCCCGGGGCCCCCACCACCCCCCGGCCCCCCGCCAACCACGGGGGTCCCGCCGGCCCCCCCCTTGCCGGTGGTGGCAGGTGCTGCCCGGGGGGGGGCCGGGGGGGGCTCTGGCTTTGCTGCTGCCATCGCGGGGGCTAAACTCAGGAAAGTCGGCAAGGTGAGGGGAGGGGCACAATTGGGGGGGGCGGGGGGCAGTAACCGGGGGGGGTCCGCATCACCCTTCTTCTTCTGGCAGGATGAGGCACCGGGTGCGGGGGCCCCCCCTGCACCCCCCAAGGGCGAGAGTGCCCGGGGGGGGGCCGGGGGGGGGTTGATGGAGGAGATGAGTGCCATGCTGGCCCGACGGTGAGGGGGGGGGGGGGTACCCCACTCTGCCCAGCAGACCCCCCCCCAAAGTGGGGGCACCCCTGTACCCGCGCTGACACCCGCTCTGCCCCCCCCCCAGGAGAAAAGCCACCCTGCAGGGGGATAAGCCAGCGCTAAAGAGAGACGAGGACGTCACCAGCGTGAGTGCCCCCCCCCCCATTTCATTTTGGGGGGGCGCTCCGTGTGTCCCCCCCATTCCCCCTGCCCCATCACAAGGGCAGTTAATCCCTCTGTCCTCCTGTTGGACCCCCCCCCCCCCCCCGCGCCGTGTCCACTTGCCCCTCCCCGACCCCCCCTCTCTCTGCCTCCCCCCCCCGCAGGACGAGGCGGAACCGGGCACTAGGACCCCGGGGCAGTCCGCGGGTGAGCGGCGGGGGACTACAACTCCCAGCGTGCCTCGCGGCGCGCCCCCATGGCCGGGCATGCTGGGAAATATAGTCCGGCGGGCGGGGGGCTCTTCTGGGGGGAGGAGAGGGGGGTTTTGGGGGGCCGGGGCCCCCCCTCACCCGCGGCGCTGTCCCCGCAGAGCCCGTGCGGAGGCCCTGGGAGAAGGCCAGCTCCACCCTGCCCAGGTGGGTTCTGCTCCAGGGGCTGGGGGGGGGGTTGGGGGTGGGGGGGCGTCTCTAGTACCCCCGGAGCAGGATTTGGGGGGCAGTTGTTGGGATGGAGAGGACAGATGCCAAGATGGGGGGTACCCAGGGAGGTCCCCAACATATTTCTGTGCCCGCCCCCCCCAGGATGAAGTCGGCCACCCCAGCTGCCCCTGCCGACCCCCCTGGCCCCGCTGATGAGCCCAACCTGGAGCGAATCAAACAGGTACCAGGGTCGGGGGGGTGGTCTGGGGTGGGACGTCATGGGGGGTCCCCCCAAATCTTCTCACCCTGCACCCCCTCCCCCCCACCAGGAGCTGCTGGAGGAGGTGCGGAGGGAACTGCAGAAGATGAAGGAGGAGATCATCGAAGGTGGGGGGCCATGGGGGGGGCTCATAGGGTGGGGGGGGGCACGGGACAAGAGGAGGGAATAGTGGATTGGGGGGACGGGGGCAACTGGAGAGGTAATTGGGGGACACACCCCCGTGACGCTGCATTTCTCCCCCCCCAGCATTCGTCACGGAGCTGCGAAAGCGAAGCACGCCCTAACACCCCCCCCAAGCCCCCCCAGCATGGGCCTGGATGGGGGGTGGTCCCCCCTACTTCCTCCCCCCCTTCCCACCCCTCAGCCTCACCCCCCACATTTCACCCTCCCACTGCCCTGGGAGGGGGGGCCTCTGGGCCGGACCCCCCCAGGCTGTGCCTTACTGGCCGGGGGGTGGCCAAAACAGCCCCCCCCCACACTGTGCCCCTCTCACTGCCAGTTTGGGGACCCCTTTTTTTTTATACTTGGGGGGGGGGGACAAATGAGGGGTGCCCCCTCTTCCCCTCCCAAGGTCTTTTTTATGCCACTTTTGGATTTTTCACCTTTTTTTTTTTGCATTTTTTGGTTGGTTTTTTTTTTTTTTTTTTTTGAGGGGGAGGTTGGGGTGTGCCCCTCACCTGCCACGAATAAATGTGGTTGTTTTGTATGTGACACCCGTGTCCTCCTCTGTGTCACCCGTGGGGCGAGGTCTTCCCCCCCCCCCCCCCCCCAGTCACACCAATGAGAGGGACAGTGGGGGCTTTGCTGTGCTTTAATGGCATGTGCCACGCCCCCTGCAGAAGCCCCGCCCATGGCAGCTCCCCACCAATCACAGGCCAGTCCTGGGGTCGTGGCCCCACCCCCAATTCTGACCCCACCCCTTGAGCCCCAGGGGTTAGGCCCCGCCTCCAGCTGTTGGCTCCACCCTCCACCCCCTGAGCTTGTGACCTCCCCCATGGTCCTAGCCACGCCCTCAACATATGGCTCCGCCCCAAGCACCAGCTTAAAAGGCCAGGCCACGCCCCTTCAGCATGCCCCCCTGCTCTCCTCCAATCCTCAGGCAGTGCACAGGCCCTGCCCACCCCAGGCCCCGCCCACAAGCGTTAGCCCCACCCCCTAGTTGCAGCCCACCTGAAGGCCCACCTGCACTCCAGGCCCTGCCCTGCGTGGCTCCACCTGAAGCCCCGCCTCCAGGCCACACCCCCCGCCACTCCATCCGAAGCCCCGCCCACCCGCACCCGCGGCGGGCAAGCCCCGCCCCTCACCTCGGGGCCCCGCCCCCAGAACCCTATCACCGCTCTCCTCTACCAAGCCCCGCCCCTAAAGGAAACGGCGGGAAGAGCACGAAGGCGCTTTTAATGGCCGGGTCCGGTGGGGGCGTGTCCTCCGGCGCTGGGGGCGGGGCTAGAGCCGCCGGGGGCGTGTCCCGGGGGCAGGCGCGCCGCCATGGCGTCCAGCTCCTCCCGCAGCCGCTCCAGCCGCTCCCGCAGCTCCCGCAGCGCCGCCGCCTGCTCGTCCTCCCGCCGCCGCGCCTGCCCCGCCTGCCGCGCGTACTCCAGGTAGAGGCAGAGCCCTCCCACGCCGAACACGATCGCTTCCCCCAGCAGCTCCGCTCCCAGCTCGGCCGCCGCTTCCTCGTTCAGCGGTTTGATGGCGGCGCCGCGGAAGCCCATCAGCCGCATCTTGGCGCGCATCTCCACCCAGTGATACACTGCGGGGGGACGGGACACCGGCACAACCCGCCCCGGGGCGTGCGCCCCCCTCCCCGCCCCCTCCGCTGCCCCGCCCCGAGCCCCGCCCGCCCTCCCGCCCCCTCCCCGCCGTGTCCTTCCCCCCGCCGGGCCCGGGGCCCCCGCCCTCACTCACGCTGGGCGGGCGGCAGGCAGATGTAGGCGCGGAAGAAGGGGCTGGCGCGCGCTCCGGCCTTGATGCGGGCCGCCAGGGGGCGGCTCAGCTGCCGCGCGCCCAGCGTCAGCAGCTTGGCCAGCGGGAACGCGCCCGCCACCATCCTGCGCCGCGCGCGCGCGCCGTGACGTCACCGCGGCGCGACCGAGGGGGCGTGTCCGGCCGGGCCTTGGACACGCCCCCTCCCGCCGCCGTGACACGCCCCCACGTCGCCTTGGCAACGTGCGGCTGCCTCCAGCCCCGCCCCCCACACGCGAAGAGACGCTCGAACGTCGGGGCACCCGTGGGTGACACTGAGGAACCGGGGGTGATGCTGGACCCCCTGGGGCACCCGTGGGTGACACTGGAGCACCCGTGGGTGATGCTGGACACCCCAGGGACACTCGTGGGTGACATTGGAGCACCCGTGGGTGATGCTGGATCCCCCAGGGACACTCGTGGGTGACACTGGAGCACTCTTGGGTGATGCTGGACACCCCTGGGACACTCGTGGGTGACATTGGAGCACCCGTGGGTGATGCTGGATCCCCCAGGGACACTCGTGGGTGACATTGGAGCACCCGTGGGTGATGCTGGATCCCCCAGGGACACTCGTGGGTGACACTGGAGCACTCTTGGGTGATGCTGGACGCCCCTGGGACACTCGTGGGTGACATTGGAGCACCCGTGGGTGATGCTGCACCCCCCAGGGACACTCGTGGGTGACATTGGAGCACCCATGGGTGATGCTGGACCCCCCAGGGACACTCGTGGGTGACATTGGAGCACCCATGGGTGATGCTGGACCCCCTCAGACACTCGTGGGTGACACTGGAGCACCCGTGGGTGATGCTGGACACCCCAGGGACACTAGTGAGTGACACTGGAGCACCCGTGGGTGATGCTGGATCCCCCAGGGACACTCGTGGGTGACACTGGAGCACTCTTGGGTGATGCTGGACCCCCCTGGGACACTCGTGGGTGACAGTGGAGCACCCGTGGGTGATGCTGCACCCCCCAGGGACACTCGTGGGTGACATTGGAGCACCCGTGGGTGATGCTGGACCCCCTCAGACACTCGTGGGTGACATTGGAGCACCCGTGGGTGATCCTGGACCCCCCTAGGACACTCATGGGAGACATTGGAGCACTCGGTGGTGATGCTGGAACCCCGTGGGACACTCGTGGGTGACACTGGAGCACCCGTGGGTGATGCTGGACCCCCCTGGGACACTCATGGGTGACATTGAACCCGTGGGTGATGCTGGACCCATTGGGACACTCGTGGGTGACACTGGAGCACCCGTGGGTTATGCTGGACCCCCCTGGGGCACTCGTGGGTGACACTGGAGCACCCGTGGGTGATGCTCCTTCCCCCGTGGGTGACCCTGGTTCCACCCACCCGTGACCCTGGAGCTCCTGGCTCCCCCCACCCGAGATGGGGGCCACGTGGGCCAGGCTGCACGCTACCGCCGGGTCACGTTGCTCTGACTGAGCCCCTAGCCGGGTGCCCCCCCCTTCTCCCCCCCGTGCCCCCGCCCCTCCCGTGGGCGGCGCCCGCCGGAGCCGGTGCCGGTGTCCCGAGGGCGGCGGAGCCCCGCGCCGAGCCGGTACCGGGGGTCCCGGAGGTGGGGTCGGGGGGCATCGATGCGGGGGGAGGCACTGGAGGGGCCCGCGGGGGTGTCGGGGTGACAGGGGAGCAGCGGGGGGACACGCGTGGGGGGAACCGACCCACTGGGGGAACCCAGGACAGCGCGGGGCCGGGGGGGAAGAGACACCGGGGCTGGGACCGGCATCACTGGGGGGGGGGGGGGGGGGGGGTCGAGGGGAGTGTCGGGGTGAAGCGGAGGGGACAGGGGGACACTCTGAAGGGGACACGCGTGGGGGACCCGGGACACTGCGGTGGGACAAAGGGCAGGTGGAGGAGGGACAAGGGATACTTGGGGGGGGGGACAAGGGACACCGAGGTGGCACCAGGACGAACCGGCATCACCGGGGGGGAGGTGGAGGTTGGGGGGGTGATCACCGGCTGCCCCGGCTCCTGGTTCCCACGCGGGTCCGCGGATCTGGGGGGGGGGGGTGTCGGTGCCGGGGTGGGTGTGTCCCCCCCTCCCCGGAGGGACCCAGGTGTGCGGGTACCACCTGCGGCTCCCTGGTAACGAGCACATCAAAGGTGGGGGGGCGGTGCTGATAACGGGGGGAGATGACACACGACACTGGTACCCCCATCCCTCCCTGTGTCCCCCCCCACACCCCCCCAGGAGCTGCTGTCACCATCATGGGCCACCAGGCAGTGCCCCCCGCCCTGCTCAACCGGGTCCTGCGTGGGGCAGAGGTGAGACAACCCCCCCCGATTCCCCCAACTTTACACCCCGGGGCTCCCCTACTGCTGGGACCCCCCCGCTGCCTCATTGGGACCTCCCACCCCACCCCCACACCGTCACCTCTGCGTCCTCCCCCCCCAAAACCATGATGGGCCCGTGGTGGTGACCCCATCACAGTGAATCCCACGGTGGTGTCCCCATGCTGGTGTCCCCGGGAGGGGGTGACCGTGGTGGTGGTGGCACCACAAGGGGGGGTGTGTGTGCGTGTCCCCAAAAAACGTGTCCCCTCGCAGGAGGAGCGCTCGGCCCAGGCAACACTGGCTGCTTGGCGCGAGTACCGGCACGCCTGCGAGCTGCGCCTGCGCCTCGACCCCCCAGCACCCGGTCAGTGGGGACGGGGTGGGGGTGATGGGGGGACACTGGGGACACCCTGACATCCCCCCCCATGTCCTCCAGGTCCTGTCTGCAACCGCAGCTTTGACATGTATGCCTGCTGGGGGGATGCAGCCCCCAACAGCACTGTCACCGTCCCTTGTCCCTGGTACCTGCCCTGGCACCACCGAGGTAATGGAGGGGGGGGGGTGTGGCACCCACCCCAGGGTGCCCCCGGGTGCCGTGGAGTGACGGGCTGGGGTGCTCAGTGCAGGGCGGGGTGGTGGCTCGGCGCTGCGGACCCGACGGGCACTGGGTGACAGATGAGACAGGGCGGCCTTGGCGGGACCATTCGCAGTGCGAGGACCTGGCGCAGGAGCAGCCGCTGCAGGTGGGGGCTGTAGGGTGCCGCGGGGTGCGTAGGGTGCTGTAGGGTGCCGCGGGGTGCCACGCTGGGAGATGCCATGCCGGGATGTGTCACGCTGCGGTGCCGCGCTGCACCGCGCTCTGCACCACGGCATGTGCCGTGCCGCTCCGCTGTGTCTCTCGCCGTGCCCTGCTGTGCCGCGCCGTGCCCCGGGCCGTGCCCTGTGCCGTGCCGGGCCGTGCTGTTCTGTGCCGGGCCGTGCCGTTCTGTACCGGGCCGTGCCGTGCCGTGCCGTTCTGTGCCGGGCCGTGCCGTACCGTACCCCGGACCGTTCCTTGTGCCATGCTGGGCCGCGCCGTGCCCCGTGCCGGGGGCTGCGCTGCACCGAGTTGACGTGTTGCGCCGCGTCGTGCCGTGCCACGCACCGTCAGGCTGTGCCGCGCTGTGCCGTGCCAGTCCTCTGCACCAGGATGGCAGCGTGCTGGGCCATATGCCACGCTGTGCTGGGCCATACGCCGTGCTGTGCCATGCCAGTCCTCTGCACTGTGATGACACTGTGCCGTGCCGTGCTGTGCCATGCTATGCCATGCCAGTCCTCTGCACCATGATGGCACCGTGCCGTGCCGTGCCACGCTGTGCCATGCTGTGCCGTGCCAGTCCTCTGCACCATGATGTCACCATGCCGTGCCGTGCTGTGCCATCCTGCACTGTGCCATGCCGTGTGGCATCATACCACGTCACGTTGCCCCACACCATGTCCTGTGCCACCTCCTGGGGCGTGGTGCCACCTCCCTGTCCCCCGTGTCCCCTGTCCCTGCAGCGTCAGGCCTGGCTGCTGGAGCAATTCCGCCTCCTCTACACCGTGGGCTACTCCCTGTCCCTCGTCGCCCTCCTTCTGGCGCTTCTGCTGCTCCTGCTCTTCAGGTACCCGCACCGGGGCACCCTTGGGTGCTGGCGGGGCACCCAGCGGGCATTGCCACGCTGCCACCGCCCCTCAATTCCGCAGGCGCTTGCGTTGCACCCGCAACTTCATCCACGCCAACCTCTTCCTCTCCTTCGTGCTGCGGGCGGGCGCCATCCTGACGCGCGACGCGCTGCTGCGGCGACGCCTCCGCCCCGGCCCCGGGCACCCACTGCAGCTGCTGGGCCAGCAGGTGGGCACCCATGGGTGGGGGGGGGAATTCAGCTGTGCTGGGACCCAAAGGTGGGGGCTGCTGCCACCACTGTGCTGGTCCCATTGCGATGCTGGTGTCACCGTGACGCCAGTGTTGGGGTGGCGGTGGGGGTGTCCCCGTGGCAGGCGGTGGCAGGGTGCCGGCTGGCCCAGGCTCTCACCCAGTACTGCGTGGGGGCCAACTACGGGTGGCTACTGGCCGAGGGACTCTTCCTCCACAAGCTCCTGGTGCTGGCAGCCTTCTCTGGTGAGCGCTGCCTCCCTGCCTTCCTCCTCCTCGGCTGGGGTGAGCCTGTCCCCGTGTGTGTCCCCTCCCTGTCCCCACCGTTGTCTCCACACCCCATCCCCAACTTTGTCCCCACCCCTCCAGGAGCCCCTGTGCTCTTCGTGGTCCCATGGGTGGTGGTGAGGTACTTCTATGAGAATGAGGGGTGAGGCTGCTGGACACCCCCCCCATCCCCATTTTGTCACATCTGGGGGACACTGTGATGTCCCCAAGAGGGGACGCAGGCATCTGGCTGAGGTCCCCCCCCCGGCAGGTGCTGGGAGCGGAACGAGAAGCCGGCGGTGTGGTGGATCATCCGCTGTCCCATCCTGATGGCCGTGGCGGTGGGTGACATGGGGGGGGGGGGTGTCACCATCCCGGGGCTGTGTCCCCACTGCAGGGGGACGGGGGGGTTTGACACCACCGGTGTCCTCATCCCCAGGTGAACTTCGTGGTGTTCGTGCGCATCGTCCGCATCTTGGTGGCCAAAGTCCGGGCGCATCAGGTGTCACGTGGGGACACCAGGGTCAGGTGGGGACATGGGGACACCAGGGTGTGCGTGGGGACACGCCACACAGGTCGCACACCCTGTCCCTGTCCCCATCGTGTCCCCGTGTCCCCGGTGCAATGTCCTTGTGCCCACCCCAGCCCCGTGTGTGTCCCCACGTGTGTCCCCATCCCCGCAATGTCCCCAAGCGAAGTCCTGAGCGTGTCCCCATGCACGTCCCTGTCCCCAGAACACCCTGAGTGTGTCCCCGAGTGTGTCCCCGTGCATGTCCCTGTCCCCACAACACCCCGAGTGTGTCCCCATGCCTGTCATGTCCCCAAACATCTCCCTGACCATGTCCCTATTCCTGTGACATCTCCAGGTGTGTCCCCAAGTGTGTCCCCATTGTCTAATGCCACCAAATGTGTCCCTGAGGGTGTCCGTGTCCCCATCCTTCTCTGAGGGGGTTCCCTGGAAGTGTCCCCATCCCCAAGCATGTCCCTGAGGGGGTCTCTGTCCCTGAGGGGGGGGTCCCTGGGGGTGTCCCTGGGGGTCTCCCCATCCCCTGGGGGATGTTCCTGGTTGTCCCCAAGCATGTCCGTCCCCCCCCCGCAGACTGGCCAGGTCCACACTGACGCTGATCCCGCTTCTGGGGGTGCACGAGGTGGCCTTCGCCCTGGTGGGGGAGGGCCAGGGGGGGGGCACCCTGCGCCTGGTGCGGCTCTGCCTGCAGCTGCTGCTCTCCTCCTCCCAGGTGCGGGGGGGACACTGGGGGAGCACTGGAATGGGGGCTGCGTTGGGGAGTGCAGTGGGGGGTCGTGGGGTGTATGATGGGGGGGCTGCAGCGTGGTGGTGGGGTAACGGTGGGGTGGGTGCTGCTGCAATGGGGGGGGCTGCACTGTGGGGGGGGCTATGATTGAGGGGAACGACTGGGGGTGTAATGGGGGGGCTGAAGAAGGGGGTGCAATGGGGCAATGTGAAGGGGGCTGTAACGGGGGCTCCATGGGGAGCTGCAAAGGCGGAGGGCTGCCATGGGGTGAGGATGCAGGGGGGGTGGGTGCTCAGGTCCGGGGGGGTGTTGGGGGGTCACATATGTGTGTGTGACTGCATGCACCCACATGTCTGGGCGCACCCCCACCCCGGGGTGCCCCCTCCCCCCTCATCCCCAGGGCCTTGTTGTCAGCATCCTCTACTGCTTCGTCAACAAGGAGGTGGGTCAGGGCATGTTGCGATGGGGGGGGCATGTCGTGACATGGTGTGACGCGTTGGAGTTGTGACAAGTCCCGGTGCCTGCAGGTGCAGGCGGAGGTGCGACGTGGGTGGCAGCGGTGCCGTTTGGGTGCCCCCTGGCACCCCGGCCCCCCCCGGCCCCCCCCCCCGTGGCACCCGCCGCTACGTGGCTGTGGGGGGGCAGCGCACGGCACCCCCCGATCCCGGGAGACACCCGATTGCTGAGAGCTGCTGCTGAGGCGGGGGGCGTCACCTTTGGGTGCTGGATGGGGAGTCCCAAAAGCCTTTGGATGCTTGGAGGGGGGTCCCTGTCACCTTTGGGTGCTGGGGGGGGGGGCGTCAGGGGAGCTTGGGGGTCCCCTGACACCTTGGGGTGCTTGGGGGAGGGTCCCAAAAGCCTTTGGATGCTGGGGGGGGGTGTGTCCCTGTCACCTCTGGGTGTTGGGAGGGGAGTTAGGGGGGTTTGGGGGGGGGTCCCCTGACACCTTCGAGTGCTGGGGGGTGTCCCCAATGCTTTGGGGTGCTGGGGAGGAGGGTCCGGGGGTCCCCAACACCTTTAGGTGTGGAGGGGGTGTGTGTCCAGGACCCTGACACCTTGGGGTGCTGGGGGGGGGATGAGGTGTCACAGGTGCGTCCGGGCTGTGGGGATCCAGCTTTGTGCCCTAAAGAAACGCGTAACACCCACCAGTGGCTCCTGTGAAATCATCGGGGGGGCTCTGGTGGGGGGGGTGGGTGTCACTGGGTGCTACTGGGCTGTCATGGGTGACCAGGGCTGGCTGTCACTCAGGAGGGTCGTTTGGGGTGTCACCGGTGACTGGCGGGGGGCGGGCTTTGTGGGAGACCAGGGGTGTGGGGGGAGCACTGGGGTGTCAGTGGGAGATGGGACGGTGTCACTGGGAGACCGGGGCCCCCCGTCACCCCCAGACCTCCTTCACGCATGGGCGGCACCTCCCGGCGCCCCCGTTGCGCATGCGCGGAGTCACCGGGGACGGCGGCGGACTACAGCTCCCAGCGTGCTCCGCTCGGCGCATGCGCAGGGAGCAGCGACTGGGCGCATGCGCGGGGCACCCCGGAAGCGGCGCGGAGAGGCGGAGCGGCCGCGCCCGGCACCTGCCCGGTGAGCGGGGGAGGGGCGGCGGCACCGGGCGGAGCCCGGGACGGGGGGGGGGGGGGGGGGGGGGGGGCGTGGGCGTTGGCGGGCGGTGCCCCGGGGCGTGGCGTGGCGGTGGCGGATCCCCAGGGCCGATGTCGGTAACGGCCGCGGGGCCGCTGGGCCGGGGCCCGGGGGAAGGCGGGGTGCGAGGGTGTTCCCGTGTCATACCGGGGACCGGCGTCTCCCACTCGTGACACACCGGGGGGGGTGGGGCCGTGCCCGCGGCGCGCCGAGGGGCAGGCGAGTCCCACCCGTGACACATCGCGGGGAACACGGACGAGTCCGCGCCCGTGGGGACACCGGGGCCGGGTGAGCCCTGGCGGTGCGCGCAGGGCCGGGACTGCCCTCGCCTCGCGCCAGGCTGAGGGCGCGTTCGCGCGTGGGGATTCGCGTGTCCCAGCGTCGCGCGGGGGGGGCGGGCGTGTCCCTGTGTCACACTCGGCGCGGCGACGGGCCCGGCCTCGCGTCACCCACGAGGGTCATCGGCTCTGCCCTCCGCCCCCCCCCCCCCCCCGGGCGGCGTGGGCCTGGCGGGACCCCCGGGGCCACGCGGGACCGTGTCCGCGCCCCTCCCGTCCCCGCGGCCCCGCGGTGGGCGGGGACACCCGGCCACGCCCCCTCCGCCTCGGCCACGCCCCTCCGCCGGCCACGCCTCCAGCCCGCCGCGCTGCCGCCGTCCATATATGGGCATGGCCCGAACGCGGCTCTCTGATTGGCCACCGCCTCGCGCGCAGGGCCTGTCAACAAACGGCTGCCGCCGCCGGTCGTTAAAAGGGCGGGGCGGTGCGGACCCCCCACCCCGGTCCAACCTCCGCGACCCCCGCGGCCGCTTTAAGGGTCGGGCCCGCCCCCCTGCGGGCTGCGCCGGGCCGGAGCCGGTGAGGGGGCGTGTCGGGGGCGGGGCCTAGGGGATGGGGCGGGACCTGAGTATGCAAAGGGAGCGGAGCGTGGGGAGAAGGCTCAAGGGGGCGGAGCTGGGCGGGGTGGCACGGCCCAGTAACGGTACTGGGCACGGTCCAGTATGGCCACGTTAACCCCCCCCAGCCCCGTGCTTGCCCTGTCAGCCCCGTAGAGCCCCCCAAGCCCCACAGTGTCCCCAAAACATCTTTATCGATGGTCTGGACGAGGGGATCGAGTGCCCCCTCAGTCAGTTTGCAGATGACACCCAGTTGGGTGGGAGTGTTGATCTCTCGAGGGTAGGGAGGCTCTGCAGAGAGACCTGGCCAGGCTGGAGCGATGGGCTGAGCCCAACGGGAGGAGTTTCACTAAGGCCAAAGGCCGGGTGCTGCCCTTGGGCCACAACAACCCCCAGCAGGGCTACAGGCTGGGGGAGGAGTGGCTGGAGAGCTGCCAGTCAGAGAGGGACCTGGGGGGTGATTGATGGATAACGAGCCAGCGCTGTGCCCAGGTGGCCAAGAAGGCCAATGGCATCATCCTGGCTTGTATCAGCCCTAGCGTGGCCAGCAGGGACAGGGAAGGGATCTCACCCCTGTGCTCGGCCGCCCCTCGATGAGTGGGTTCAGTTTTGGGGGTCCTCACCCCTAAAAGGCCATTGAGGTGCTGGAATGTGGCCAGAGAAGAACGAAACTAGTGAAGGATCCAGAGAACAAGTCTTAGGAGGAGCAGCTGAGGGAACTGGGGGGGTTTAGTGTGGAGAAGAGGAGGCTGAGGGGAGACCTCCTGGCCCTCTGCAACTCCCTGAAAGGAGGGTGCAGAGAGGGGGGAGGAGTCTCTTGAGCCAAGGACCCAGCGGCAGGCCAAGAGGGAATGGCCTCAAGCTGCGCCAGGGCAGGGTCAGACTGGCTCTTAGGAAGGATTTCTTTGCAGAAGGGGCTGTTGGGCGTTGGAATGGGCTGCCCAGGGCAGGGGGGGAGTCCCCATCCCTGGAGGGGTTGAAGAGTCGGGTTGAGCCAGCGCTGAGGGATCTGGGGGAGTTGGGAACGGTCAGGGTGAGGTTCATGGTGGGGCTGGAGGAGCTTCAAGGGCTTTTCCAACTGAGATGTTTCTGGGATTCTGTGATTTTTATGATTCAAAAGCCACACGCTGGCCCCACACCACCCCGCCAGCCCCACATTGTCGCCAACAGCCTCACCTGCCTTGTATCATCCCCAACACTCCTGTACTCTCCCCACCGTCCCCATACTGTCCCCATCATTCTCACCCTGTCCCCCCCAGCCCCATTCACACCACTTTCTCTCCCGGCAGGCCTGGGCACGGGTGCCGGCAGCCCACGGCGTCGGCAGTGTCGGCGGTGTTGGCAGTGCCATGCTGCCCTGATGGAGCCCAACGCCTTCCCCCAGCTGCAGCTCTGGTGCCCGCGGCCCTTTGGCACTTACTCCCAGAACAAACCATGTCCCGGCTCTGGCTCCACCAAGAAACCTTTCTCCTGCCGTCCCACCGAGGAGCCCGCTGGTGCCCGGGCCCCGTCCGAGAACACGCCACCGGCTCCCACTGATGCTGCCCCAGCTCCCCCGGCGTCGGCGGAGGAAGGCCGGGTGCTGCTGGACACGTGGTACGTTATCAAACCAGGCAACACCAAGGAGAAGGTGGCTTTCTTTGTGGCACACCAGTGCGGTGGCGGCAGCGGTGGTGGTGGCACCAGTGGCCGTGCCAGCACCATGAAGGTAAAGGGCAACTGGGGCAGCGATAGCTCCAAAGCCAAGCGGCGCCGGCGCTGCCACGACCCCACTAAGAGCAAGCTGAGCCCAGCGTGGGCTACCAGTGGCAGGGAGCCGGCTTGCCAGCCTCCTGGCGAACCGTCTGCTGCTGCCGGCGAAGCCCCCGACTTGCTGTCAGTGGCCGAGATGGTGGCGTTGGTGGAGCAGAGGACGGCACTGGCGTTGCAGAGCTTTCCCCGGCCCTGTGGCGCTCCCACCGCCCCGGTTGTCTTTGTGGAAGCAGCCAGCGGTGAAACCAAAGCACCGAGCGGCTCCGACTGCAGCCGAGTGGCCGAAGCTGTCGCCCACTTCGAATCGCGGCAGCGGGAGCACGGCAGCGCCCGCCCCAACGGGCTGTGCCGCCCGGGCCCCGACTGTGCTGCCGCGGCGGCGGCATCGTCAGCCGCAGGTCCCGGCGAGGTGCGCATCGCCTTCCGCATCTCCAGCGGTCGCGAGCCCCGCGCCGGAGCCGCCGCGGCTGAGCCGGGTGCCGTTGGGCGTCCTAATTGCGTCTTTATGAGCTGCGGGACGGCGAGCGGCGGCGGTAACGCCGGTGGTCGCGCCAAGGACAAGATCACCTGTGACCTCTACCAGCTGATCAGCCCGTCCCGCGACGCGCTGCCCAACAACGTGGAGTTCCTCCTGGCCACCGCCGGTCCCAAGGGGGACGGGGACGGCCCTGACGTGGACATGGGGTGTGGCGACGGGTCGGCGAGCGCCGTCAAACCGGAGATGGGCGAAGGAACTGGCGAGGGGACGTCGGCACGGGATTGCGCCTCCAGTTTCCACGTGGACGTGGTGGTGACGGGGGTGGTGGACCAATGCGTCTTCTTTGGCAAGGACAGCGCCAAGAAGATGAAGGAGGAGACGGTGCGGCTGCCGGCGGCGGTGCAGGAGGACCCACCACCGGGGCAGCTCTTCCTCCTGCCTGTCCCTGAGGAGGCGCCGGCAGCGGAGGACACAGAGGCCGGGGAGGAGCCGGCGGCCGTCCCCGACCCCTCGCTTTGCCGGTTGTACCGTCACGTCTCCCACGACTTTTTGGAGATCCGCTTCAAGATCCAGCGGCTGCTGGAGCCCCGGCAGTACATGCTGCTGCTGCCGGAGCACGTCATGGTGAAGATCTTCAGCTACCTGCCCACCCAAGCGCTGGCCGCCCTCAAGTGCTCCTGTCACTACTTCAAATCCATCATCGAGACCTTCGGGGTGCAGGCCACCGATTCCCGTTGGAACCGCGACCCCCTCTACCGCGACGACCCCTGCAAGCAGTGCAAGAAGCATTACGAGAAGGGGGACGTGTCCCTGTGCCGGTGGCATCCCAAGCCCTACCACCACGACCTGCCTTACGGCCGATCCTACTGGATGTGCTGCCGGAGACCTGATAAGGAGGCGCCCGGCTGCAGGGTGGGTTTGCACGATAACAACTGGGTACACCCGGCCACCCGGCGCGACGACGGCAGGTGAAGGGACAAGCGCCGGCGGGCACGGTGGTGGCGGATTTTGGGGACACGGAGCGGGGAGGTTGTCGGTGGCGGTTGCTGGAAAGGGCGGAAGAGAAGGTGGAGAAAACAGAACAAAAACCAAAACAAAACAAAATCATCAAACCCCAAAACTTGGAAGGAAAAAAAAAAAAAGGAACAAAGTGGAGGGGAAAAGAGGGGGGGGGGGTGGGGGGTGGCAGCGTGGAGGGTGCTGGCCCCGTCTGGGTGCTGGCCCCGTGGAGGGTCATGAGCATGTGGAGGGTGCTGGCCCTGTGGGGAATGGTGGTGGCCCCGTGGTGGTGACAGCCCCGTCTGGGCTGAGGGCGCTGTGGATGGAGGGCGATGGCCCCACGGAGGGCCGTGGCCCCCTCTGGGGTGACGTTCTGTCCCGTGGCGGTGTCCCCAGGGAGGGTGACGGCGTCCCCTCGGCAGTGACATCCCCACCCGGGGTGACCTCCCGGTGCGGGGGGACGCCCCCGTTCGCGGTGACATCCCCATCCAGGGGAGCGTCTCCGGGGTGACAGCCTGGTCCGGGCTGACCTGGAGTGACGCCCCCACCCCAGTGACATCACACGCTGAGTGATGTCACGGCAGGGGTGGCCGCCCCCATCCCCCAGCGCATGCGCTAACGCGTGCGCAGGGCCACCGCGCATGCGCCGCCGCGGAGCCCGCCGCTCGGGGAGGGGGCGTGGCCTGGTAGCAGGCCCCGCCCCTCGCAGGCCCCGCCCCCCCGCCATGCGGAAGGGCGCCGGTGGCTCCCGCCGGGCCCGGTCCGCGGGTTCGGGGCCCGGTCCCGTCCCGGTGGCGGTGCCGGTTCTGGTTCCGGACCCCGGGATTTGCCCGCGGTCCCGCCGCTGTCACCGGCCGCTGCTGCCGCTCCTGGCGCTGGCGGCCGCCGCCGCCCTCCTCTACGTCGCCTGGCCCGGCGGGGAACGGGTCACTGGCCCGGTGAGCGGGGGGCGGGCCGGGAAGGGGAGGTCCCGGTGGGTCTTGGGGAGGGAGGGTCCCGGGAAGGGGGTGCCCGGCATTTCCCTGCTGTCCCCGGGAGTCCTCAGACCTCGTGGCGACCCTCCGACCTCCCCCGGGGCTTCCAGCCTCTCTCAGGACCGCCCCCCCCCCCCCCCCAGTCTCATGGGGTCCCCCGGACTTCATCAGGGGGGCACCCAACGGATCCTGGGGCACCCAAACCCTCCCCCGCCAGGGCCCTCAGACCCCCCCGAGCCCCCCAGACCCATCATGGGGCACCCAATGCATCCATGGGCACCCCAAACCCCTTCAGGAGCACCCAGACACATCCCAACATCCCCCAGGGCCCCGGTATCCCAAGGCCTCCCTGACTCCATCGTGGGGGCCCCAGCCCCCTCTAGGGACCCTCAAACCCCCCTGAGGGTCCATAGCACCCTGACACTGATGCAGCCCCCCCCAGCCCCCCCCCTTGGAGCAGACTCTACTGACGCTGCTGGGGCGGCTGGATCCCACCCGCCTGCGCGACACCTTCCTGCGGCCCCTCCTGCGGGAACGGGTGCCAGGGGGGCCCGGGAGCCGTGCTGCCCGCCAGGTAAGACCCCCCCACACCCCCCCCCACGCTTGGGTGCCACTGCACCCACCCCAGGGTGCCACCACTGTATCTCTCACCGGGGATCCTTGTCCCCGCAGCACATCGTGGGATGTTTGGGCGCCTTGGGGGCCGCTTGGCACCTGGAGCTCGACGCCTTCGAAGCGGTGACTCCTCGGGGACCGGTGACCTTCACCAATGTGGTGGCCACGGTGGCCCCCGCCGCCCCGCGCCGCCTGGTCCTCGCCTGTCACTACGACACCAAGGTCTTGCCCCCTGGTCCCAGCCAGCGGATTTTTTTGGGGGCCACTGATTCGGCCGTGCCTTGTGCCATCCTCCTGGAGCTGGCAGCTGCTCTCGACCAGCCCCTGCGACGCGCCAAGGACAGGGTGGGTGACGGGCAGCCCTGGATCCGCCCCCCACCCTGGATGTCTGGGATCCCCCCACGCTCCCCCAGGATGCCTGGGACCCTTCTGACACCCTACCCGCCCCCCCCAAGACACCCGAGTCCCTCCCCCCCCCATCCCCGGGACGCTGGGGTCCCTTCCCCGCTGCTGGATGCCGGTGTCCCGTCAGGGCGCGGAGGTGACGCTGCAGCTGCTGTTCCTGGACGGGGAAGAGGCCTTCGGGGACTGGAGCGTCACCGACTCCCTCTACGGCGCCCGGCACCTGGCGGCACGTATGGCCACCACTCCCCACGGGCCCCGCGGCACCCAGATCACTGCCATGGTGAGTGACACCGAGCCCTGTGGCAGTGGGGGGGAGCTGGTGGCCCCCAAAGTTGGTGGGACAGCAATGGGGTCGGTAGTCTGGTGGCCATGGCACCCAAGGATGATCTGGGGGCACCCAAGTGTGGTAACGTGGCATTGGGACGGTCCCCACCACTGTCGTGACCCAACTGGGATGGCCTGGTGGCACCCCAGGGTGGTGGCACAGCAGTGGTGGGGGTCTGGTGGCCCCCAGAGTTGGCAGAACAGCAATGGGGTGAGTGGTCTGGTGGCCATGGCACCCAAGGATGATGGCCAAGGGTGGTGGGTAATGTGGCACTGGCCTGGCTGGGATGGTCTCCACCACTGCGGTGACCCAACTGGGAGGGCCTGGTGGCACCCAAGGGTGGTGGCACGGCAGTGGGGTGGTCCGGTGGCACCCAAGAGTGGTGACATAGCACCAGACCACCCCACTGCTGTGCCACCACCCTTGGGTGCCCAGCTGGGACAGTCCCACGGCATCTGAGGGGTGGCACTCTGGTGTCCCCGTGCCGGTGTCCCCACGGCCGTGCTGGTGTCCCCAGAGCCTGCTGGTGCTGCTGGACCTGCTGGGCGCCCGTCACCCCGCCATCCACAGCCACTTCCCCCGCACCCACCACTGGTTCCTGCGCCTCGTCGCCATCGGTGGGACACGGGGACAAGGGGACAGGGTGGGGACAAGGGGACAGGGTGGGGACAAGGGGACAGGGGGGATGGAGATGGGATTGGTGGGGGGGGTGGTCATGGATGGGGGACAAGCTGGGATATGGGGTTGGGCTGGGGACTAAGGGCTGGGCTGGGGACAGAGGGGACACTGGGGGCAGAAGGTGACCCAGAAGGTCCTCCCGTGTCCCCGGCGCAGAGCAGCAGCTGCGGCAGCTGGGGCTGCTGCACGCCCGCCCCCAGGACCAGCCCTTCTTCCGCCTCAGCCCGGCCCCGGGACCTGTCGAGGACGACCACGTCCCCTTCCTCCAGCGAGGTGCCATGTCCCCACCTCCCCTGGGGCACATTGTCCCTGTGTCCCCACACTCATGGGGCTGGGCTGGAGGGTCCTAAGGAGACATATTTCCCCCCCTTCTATGTCCCCACAGGTGTCCCTGTGCTCCACCTCATCCCCCTGCCCTTCCCCCACGTGTGGCACACACTCGAGGACACCGAGGACAACCTGCACCCCCCCACCGTGGAGGACCTGGGCAAGATCCTGATGGCCTTTGTGGCCGAGTTCCTGCAGCTCTGAGCCCCACCAGCACCCTGTGTCCCCCCCCCGTCCCCCCCGCCAGGACTCTGGGCAGCCCTGGGCTGCGCTGGGAGCCACCAGTAAAGTGTTTGGTGACTGATACTGGGTGCTGTGCTGTCACCTGCCACGGGGGGACAACCCTGGGGCCACATCAGAGACCCCAGGGAGCATTTGGCAGGTGATTGAGGGTGCCGAGGAGGAGCATTTGGGTCCTTTGGGACCACAGCACCTCGTGCCGGGGGGGGGAAGCCAGGCCCCTCAGCCTCCCCTTCCCCTGCTGGAAAGGAGCCCACGCTCCCGCTTCCTCCAAAAGAATTAAAAAAAAAAAAAAAAAGAACAAACCCCCCCATTTTATTGCTTGTACCGTACAAACACAAGGGCAGCCAAGAGCTGCCGGCCAGCTGCTGCGCCAGGGATGCCAGGCTACCATGCCCACGGGTCTCATCCCCCTTCCCCCTATTTTTCCGTTAATTCAACTCAATTTTTGCCCAAACTAAGTGAGAAAAAGCACAACTTCTCTCAGTTCCTCCCTGAGGGGCTCCCCAGCCAGGTACCCGATTCCTACCTGCAAACCATTGGTGGCACCAGGCAGCAAGTCCAGCTTGTCCCGGGCCTGGCGAAGGCGCTGGTCCCAGTGCGACCCACTGGTGCTGCGCCACGGCAGCGGGGGGGTCCCAGAGGTGTCCCAGAGCGTCCCCTCGGGTGGCGGGCACCCCCCCGCTATCGGCGATGAAGAAACCCAGTCACACCACTGGCACTGGTTGGTTCTGGTGATGCCGTCGTCCGCTAACGGTGCTGGAGGATGGGGCCGGTGTCACAGAGCCCAACGTCACCACAGCTCCTGGCTTTAAGGCACCAGAAAAGCCAAACTATTGCTTCGAGGATCGTGTTTTCCTTGGGTGGTGGCTGGCTGCGGGGGGGGTGCTCCCCTCTGCCCAGGCGCCGATTCAGGGGGACGGGTGGTTTCGGTCGCTGCGGATTCAGTTCAAAGCCAGGAGGAGGTGAGGGGTTGAGACTTTCCCCCCATGGTCTTGGGTGGGGGTCCTGCCTTGGCATCCCCCCACTCCTGGATCCCAGCCTCAGAGGGGTTTTTCCCTCCCTTCTGCTGTGAAAACAGCTTCTCCCCAACTGGGAGCAGTGGGTTTTACTGGGCAGAGGGCTGGCTGAGCTTCGGGGCGGGGTGGGGGTCAAGGCCACAGTTGAGGGGAAACGGGGGTTGGTTTCAAAAGCTTGTGAGCACTTCTAGAAGTTTTTTTAAAAAAAAAGAAAATAATAATAATAATAATAATAATTAAAATCAAAGCAGTCCTAGGCTAGGGGCAGGAGGCACGTCCCGGTGCTGGGGTGGGAGCCGCAGAGCAAGAGCACTTGGTGGGGGTACGGCTTCCAAAAGGCCACGGCGCAGCACCGGCGAGCCACAGCGTCCCCCCGCTTCTGCCAGGCACAGAAGAGAACTCCCTCCTGTGTGAGCGAACCCCCAAACCCTCCTCCTCCTCCTCAGAGGCCGAATGCTGCTGCGGCTGGTTACTCCCGTATGCTGGCGGAGTAGGAGAACTGGGGGAAGTGCGTCCGCTGGTCATTCTCCAGCGAGCCCATGTTGTCATCTGCGAAGGGACAGGGCAAGGTTTGAGGGTGAGGGAGGTGCTGATGAAGGCTCCCTGGTGTGTTCACAAGATTTCCTGCTCCCTCCCACAGCGGAGATGCCACCAAAGCTGCCCAAGACCTCTGCAGGGCAGTGAGAGGGACCCCGAGCTGTTATTCAGCAATGCCACCACAGCCCCTGCAGTGACACCCGCCACCACGATGTGGTGACAGGAAAATGAGGTCATAGGAGAGGAAGAGGGTACAGGTGACAAAGGGGGTTCCTGTTTCTGGGCAGCGTGGCACTCACAGCGATCCGGAGGGGTGATGGTGATGGATTGGGCGGTGAACTCGTCATCGAAATACCGTGTGTCTATCTCGGACGTCACTTGGGGCTTGAATGGTGGGACCAGCTGATGGAAACCAGGAGAAATTTGCTCACCGGCAGCATGCCAAGCGCCTGCCTGCCCCTTCACCCCCTCAACGCGCTCCCTTCCCTTCCTACCTTCTTCTGAACCACATCCTGCCAGTTGATGGCGATGAAGAAGCGATGCTCCATCACCTCCTTGGCGTCATTGGGACCTCCGCCGAGCCTGCGGACAGAGAGAGAGGCGCGTCCGGAACCGCCAGCAGCACCACAGTCCTCCCCAGAATCACCTTGGTTGGAAAAGCCCTTGGAGCTCCTCCAGCCCCACCATGAACCTCCCCCTGACTGTTCCCAACTCCCCCAGATCCCTCAGCGCTGGGTCAACCCGACTCTTCAACCCCTCCAGGGATGGGGACTCCCCCCCTGCCCTGGGCAGCCCATTCCAACGCCCAACAACCCCTTCTGCAAAGAAATCCTTCCTAAGAGCCAGTCTGACCCTGCCCTGGCGCAGCTTGAGGCCATTCCCTCTTGGCCTGGCGCTGGGTCCTTGGCTCAAGAGACTCCTCCCCCCTCTCTGCACCCTCCTTTCAGGGAGTTGCAGAGGGCCAGGAGGTCTCCCCTCAGCCTCCTCTTCTCCAGACTAAACCCCCCCAGTTCCCTCAGCTGCTCCTCATCAGTGTGTCCCAAGAAGGGCAACGAAGCTGGTGAGGGGTCTAGAGCACGTCTTGAGTCATTCAATGGCCTTTTTGGAGCCCACTCATCGAGGTGCAGCCTCATCAGTGCCGAGCACAGGGGTGAGATCCCTTCCCTGTCCCTGCTGGCCACGCTAGTGCTGATACAAGCCAGGATGCCACAGAACCACAGAATAATTTAGGTTGGAAAAGACCTTTAAGATCATCAAGGCGGTGGAGTCACCATCCCTGGGTGTGTTTAAGGGTCGTTTGGATGAGCTGTTGGGGGATATGGTGTAGGGGAGAACTTTGTAGAGTAGGGCTGATGGTTGGACTCGATGATCCCAAGGGTCTTTTCCAACCTGAATGATTCTGTGATCAAGTCCAACCATAAACCCAACACTGCCAAGTCCCACTAAACCACGTCCCCAAGTGCCACATCTAGAGGTCTTTTAAATCCGTACAGGGATGGCAATTCCACCCCTTCCCTGGGCAGCCTGTTCCGATGCTTGTTAACCCTTTTGGTGAAGAAAGTTTTCCTAATATCCAATCTAAACGTCCCCTGGGGCAACTTGGGGCCGTTCCCTCTCGTACTATCACCCAGCTCTCTGCACCCTCCTTTCAGGGAGTTGGAGAGGGCCAGGAGGTCTCCCCTCAGCCTCCTCTTCTCCAGACTAAACCCCCCCAGTTCCCTCAGCTGCTCCTCCTAAGACTTGTTCTCTGGATCCTTCACTAGTTTCGTTCTTCTCTGGCCGCATTCCAGCACCTCAATGGCCTTTTTGGGGTGAGGGGCCCAAAACTGAACCCACTCATCGAGGGGTGGCCTCACTAGTGCCGAGCACAGGGGTGAGATCCCTTCCCTGTCCTGTCCACCCCAGCGAAGTCTCACCTCTGTTTGGGATCCTTCTTGAGCAGCCCAGCCAGCAAGGATTTGGCCTCGGGGCTGAGGGTACGAGGGAACCGAATCTCCTCCATAAGGATCAGCTCAAAGAGGCGTTCGTGGTCCTGATTGTAGAAGGGGAGGCGACCACACATCATCTCATACATGACAACTCCCAGGCCCCACCAGTCCACGGCGCGGCCGTAATCATTGTCCTCCAGGACCTGCGCGTGGGAGACAGAGGATGGTGCTGACGAGGCCAAAGAACGAGGCGGCAACACGAGGAGGGAGAAGGGAAACCCCGTTCTAGGTACAACCACACTTGCAACCGACGAGTTTGGAAAAGCCCCCGCTGAACCACTGCCATCTTGGACTTTGGGAATAACCTCCACAGAAAAAACCCTTTTTTTTTGGCACAAGGATTTTGAGGAAAGCCTGGCTGTGGCAATGCTTTAAGTACCTCCGGAGCCAGGTACTCGGGAGTGCCACAGAAGGTCTTCATGGTGGCTCCATCCGTGATGCCTTCCTTACAGAGCCCAAAGTCAGTGATTTTGATGTGGCCATCTTTGTCCAGCATGAGGTTTTCCAGCTGAAAAAAAAAAAAAAGCAGGCAGATAGGAGAAAATGTTTGGAGCTGAGCAAAGTTGGGAGCACAGGAATGGGATGCTGCTCCCCAAAAAGCCTCCTTTGGATGGTTGGGGTGTCCATCCATCGCCGTGGGATGGGGACGGGGGTGACAGCGCCCCGCAGGGCAGGTTCAAGGTCTCTGCTGAAGCCAAGCTCCCGCTCTCCCTCCTGCCACAACATCCCCAGCCCCGGGTGGAAAGCAGCCCTTCACCACCCACAGTGAGCAGGAGCGGAGAAAGGCAGCTTGCAGCAACTGAAACCCCATGAGGGCCCTCGGGGGGGGGGGCAGGTTTAGGGGAGTCAGGAGCGACTTCACACCCCCAAACACCAGCCCAGGAAGATTAAAATTGCGCTGGCACTAAAACGGACGCTGCTGCTGCTGGGCTGGTACCTTAATGTCCCTGTACACCACGTCCCGGGAGTGCAGGTACTCCAGCGCAGAGACTATTTCTGCGCCGTAGAAACGGGCTCGGTCCTCCGTGAAGACACGTTCTCTTGAGAGGTGGAAAAACAGCTTGAGGAAAAGAAAGAAAGAAAGAAACAAACAAACAAAAGAGAAACCGATCAACAAGCGCTTAAACCCCACAGTGAAACCCGGGTTAATCGCTCTCAGCACGCAGCTAATGCGGTCATATGTGTTCTAAGCTCCTCGCTTTCAAAAATATCGTCAGCTCCCCCTCTGTTCTGCCAGCAGGAGCGCTTGAGAGAGGGGCTGCGCCATCGGCTGTGTCCCCGCTCGCAAGGGAAGCGTGTCAGGGTGGAGAAACAAAGCTGGATGCCAGCACAGGGTGGAAGGTAACGAAGCCAGTGATGGCTGAAGGGGCTGCAGTGTCCGCAGCTCCCCTGGATGGTTTCATGTGATATCGAGCACCAGGAAGGCTAGCAAAGAGCCAGGAAAACTCAGGCAAGAGGAGCTGTATGCTCTACCTCCCCACATGTGGAATAAATTGTCTGCTAACGAGCTGAAAGCAGCTATTTAATATGCAGACAAGATCCTTCCAAGCCCTGGGGGGAGCATCCAGTCTTAAGCTCCCACCTCTCCACCGTTGGCGTACTCCATGACGAAGCACAGCCGGTCGTTGGTCTGAAAGGCGTATTTCAGCGCCTGCAAGAGGAGGAAAAAAAGGTCTCAGAGAAGCTGTGGGGCTCTGCGCTCGCACGGGAGGCGGTGAGGGGAAGGGAAGGGTCGTTCTGGGGTGCGCCAGGCATCCCCTGGCTGGCACGAGCCGTACTTACGGTGAGGAAGGGGTGCCTGGTGTTCTGCAGCACCCGGCTCTCTGTGACAGTGTGCGCCACCTCATCCTGCAAAAGGAGGAGAAATGAAGCGCCATCGTTTGTGGAAAAATCAAAAGAGTTTTTCAACCGCCGTCAACTATTCCCAGAAAAAAAACTAAAAACAAAACCAAAAAAACAAAACAGGGATGGGAGCTTGAAGTGCCAAGCTCTGCCCTGGTTTTGCCCCCGCAGGGTGAACGCTTCACTGGCCACATGTGGAGGAGGACGTGGCCGTGCTGCGTCCCCAGAGGGAGGCGAGCGAGTGGATCCCACGGTGTCACCCACCTGCGCCTTACGACGCACACCCGGGCTTTTGAAATTCCTAGAATCCCCCCAGCGTTTAGAGCACAGCAGGAGCTGGCCACCGCTGGGCAGCTTTGGAGGCGTGTTTTGAAACATCGCAGCCCTCGGAGGGTTTGGATGAGATGACCCTGAAAGGTCCCTTCCAACCCAGACTGTTCTATGATTCTGCGATCCCCTAAACCCTGGTGGCTCCCGACTCTTCCCCTTGCCCTCCGCTGGGGCTCTGCACGTACTTTTGCAATGATGACCTCTTTCCGTAGGATCTTCATGGCATAATAGCGGCCAGTGGCCTTTTCCCGCACCAAGATGACTTTGCCAAAAGTGCCCTTTCCCAGGAGCTTCAGGTAATCGAAATCGTTCATGGTCTGGGGAGAGACAAGATGGAGGTGAGAGTCTGCAGCGTGGGCAAGGGGGATCTGGGATGGGAAAGGGTTTTCCAGGCTCTTTCACCCGCGATTATCCTGGTAACAGCGGCCACCACAGAGATGAGGTTTATCCCGTATCCCTCCCTCATTGCTCGGCGGTGCCAATGGCAAGAGACGGTGCTGTGTCGGGGACGACTTACAGCCTTGGCGCGGGTTTTGCTGACAGCCACCTCCATCTCCTCGGTGCCGGTGCTGTCGTTGGGAGATCCGCACTTGTAATCCATGGGGTCCGCCTCCGGTTCCTGGTTCTTTAGGCTGTTTGCTACCGTCTGGATGGCTCGCATCCACTCCTCGCTACAGAGAAAAGGGATCAGTGGCACAGAGGTGGGGGTGAGGATCAGTGAGAGGGGCTGTGCCCACCTCTCCAGCCTTTGCAGGCAGACGGGTCACAGCTCAGAGATTTCAGGGCTCTCCTCCAGCTGGGATCACAGAATCATCTCAGTTGGAAAAGCCCTTGAAGCTCCTCCAGCCCAACCATGAACCTCACCCTGACCGTTCCCAACTCCACCAGATCCCTCAGCGCTGGGTCAACCCAACTCTTCAACCCCTCCAGGGATGGGGACTCCCCCCCTGCCCTGGGCAGCCCATTCCAACGCCCAACAGCCCCTTCTGCAAAGAAATCCTTCCTAAGAGCCAGTCTGACCCTGCCCTGGCGCAGCTTGAGGCCATTCCCTCTTGGCCTGCCGCTGGGTCCTTGGCTCAAGAGACTCCTCCCCCCTCTCTGCACCCTCCTTTCAGGGAGTTGCAGAGGGCCAGGAGGTCTCCCCTCAGCCTCCTCTTCTCCAGACTAAACCCCCCCAGTTCCCTCAGCCGCTCCCCATCAGACCTGTGCTCCAGACCCTGCACCAGCTCCGTTGCCCTTCTCTGGACACGCTCGAGTCATTCAATGGCCTTTTTGGAGTGAGGGGCCCAAAACTGAACCCACTCATCAAGGTGCAGCCTCACCAGTGCCAAGCACAGGGGTGAGATCCCTTCCCTGTCCCTGCTGGCCACGCTATCGCTGACACAACACAACACAACGCGCTCTTTGTCCTGGACACCCAAAGGGAGGGGCCATCCCACGCGCCTACCGCTCTTCGGGAGAGTCCACATGGAAGGTCCTCTCGATGACTGTCGTCCACTGCAAGCATCGGATGACGAAGGTGTTGGGCCGAGGCCGCTCAGTCTTCATCAGCTGGCACTCTGCGGAAGTTCAAAAATAAAATTAAAAGGAAGAGGATGGTTTGGGATCAAATATCCTCATCCCAAAGCTTTCCCTAACAGCATTGGGGATGAAGACACCCTGCCTGACACTGGCTCCTAACCACAGACAGCCCCAGAGCCACCCACACTGACATACCCGCTACCGAGAAGTTATTCAGAGGTGGCAAGCTGTGGTCGGACGTCTCCGGCCGCTCCTTATAGCCAATGAAAGATCCGTCGCTTTTCAGCAGGAAATACCGGGGACGCCACGTTTTGATGTATTCCCCTGCAAGAGAGAGGGGGGCAGGGGGATGGCTCAGGGGTTTTCGGGGAAGGACCCCTTGTAGGGGTGGTTCTGATGATGAGACGGAAAATTAAACGGCAGAAGGACCCCTTGTAGATGGAAAATTCAGTGGGGTTTTTCTTCAGGCTGTTTCTAGGAGCTGCTTTAGAGAAGCTCCTGCAAAAAAGCAGCTGGCTGTGATTTAGGAGAGGTGTGAGCAGGGGGTTAGTCTGAAACACGCTTGCTCCAAGGGAACACAGTGGGGAAAAAAAAGCTTCAGGCTTCCCCCGGCAGCTCCAAAATTGACCAGAGAAAGAAAAAGCATTGGAGGGAAGCTCTGGCTTCCCCCTCTCCAGGTCTACTTTCCACAAAGAAGGAGGAATCCACAAACCTGCTGGACACAGGGATCCAGCTGGGCTGCTGGTGGGACAAAGGTGGTTGGAGGTGGCTGGCTTTCACGCCTGCTCCCCTTGCAAACCACCCTCAGCCAGGGAAGGAAAAAGAAGAGCCACCTTCAATGGATCTAAAAATAAAACCCCACGTGCGCAGCTGCTACAACGCTGCAACGTTCCCCATGTAGAGCTAAAAATAAAAGGGCTGGCTGTGGGTCTGACTGCAGGGCTGCCGCAAACCAGGTTAGAAGGAGCGTGGGGAGGTGTTAGGATTGTTCTCCAGCTTCCCAACGCAGCAAGAAATTAAAACCGCTGCCGCCCGAGGATTTGCTTGCAGCACAGACCCAACGCCGGCGAAGCAGCATTGCTGATGGCCGCGAGAGCTGCCAACCCGAGCCTGGAGCAGGAGAAAGCCGAAAAGGGAAGGCGCTGGTGGGTTTTGGGATGCCCTGCAGCGCCAAGGTGCTTTGCGCACTGTTTTGGGGGTGAGGGGAAGCAGAGACCTCCCCTGTGTTTGCGCTGGGGAAAGGTTAAAATCGTCAGTAACTGGAAACCAGAGATCTCCTTTCCTGGCGGCAGCTGCAGCGCTGGACTCCCCGCAGTGACCCGGCCTTGGAGGGATGCCACCGCTGCCACGCCGGCTCCCCGCCCTCACCTCTCTTGTGCAGCCAGCCCTCCTTCACGACCGACACTTCGTTCATGGTGGGGCCGTGGGCTCTAACCCCCTCTCTGCCACGGGATCGGGGAAGCGGCTAACGCCGGCGGCGGCGGGAGGAGCAGCGAGAGCGGAGACGACCTGCGGGAGAAGAGGGAGAGATGCTCAAAGAAAGTCAGTAAAGCTCCTGACGCTTTTCCTTCCCCTCCCTTGAGGGGAGGCAGCCAGTTTCAGCATGAAGCCACCCCCACGCGCTGATTAAAATCTCCTCCGCTACACCAGTTTCCCAAAACCCGCTCCCCCCGCCCCAGACAAAAATCAGCGTGGCAGCCTTGCAAACCTGGAGATGCCAGGATGGAGCAGGTTTGTCAGCATCGTCCCTTTACCTGTCTGCCACCAACGAGGCATTAAAAAGCCTCAGGAGGGTTGGACAAGCTCGGGGGGCGGGGGGGGGGGCATGGTCCCTTGGAAAACAAACAGCTAGAGAAAAATTAATCGGAGTCACCTGACAGGATTAACTCCCCGGGCTCCCAAATCCCACCGCGCCAGGCGACGGGAGGCAGCGGGACAAGGGGACGTGCTACTTCCTGGTGGTGGCTGGAGGGGACTGTCCCCACCTTGAGTCTCCCCAGAGTCACCTTGGGCTTGCTGCCCCCACCGTTCCCTGGCTTTAATCAGGGTAAAATAAAACTCAAGCCCATAAATTTACAGCCAAGTGCAAGGGTTTGGGGTTTTCCAGCTGCATCTGAAGCAAGACAAGAGCCAGAGCAGCCCAAGACTAACTCCCCAGACATGGTGCTATATCGACGGAGCTCCCACTCCCCTCCAAACTTTCTAGATCAACCCCAGGGCCTGCCTAACTCCCAAACTTCCAGCCTAGCTTTAAAACCTCCAATCTCACCTTTAAAGCTCCCTCTGCCACAGGGATGAGGGGGTTTCCAAAGGGAAGTAATTTCTCTTCCTCACTACCATAAATCTGCCTGTGCCTTCCCAATGGGAACCTCCCCGCCTTGCCACAGGCATCCCGGGATGATCCCAGATGGGAAAGAGGATTTTGGGGACTCTGCTTGCCCTCAAGGCTCCTCCGCTCGCCCAACATTGGGCAAGGACGTGGGGCAGACAGCCAGGCAATTTGAGCAGAACAACAACAGGCAGGACCTGGCAGCGCATGGAGCTAACGTTTTTCCAGCTGCTGAAGTGTCGATCTCCGGATGGATTTGCTCCTGGATGGGCTATGGCAAAGAGCTCATCGATGTTAATTAAAAAGGAAATCACAGAATTGTCTAGGTTGGAAAAGACCTTGAAGATCATCCAGTCCAACCATTAACCTCACATAGACAGTTCCCAACTACACCATATCCCTAAGCGCTATGTCGACTCTAAATAAAAACTTTGCTGCAGAAAAGGGCTCTAAATAATTTCGGAGCTGTCCCAGAAAGGCTGAGCCTGCTGCATGTGTCCCACAAGGCACCCAGACCACAAATGCAAACAAGATCACAAGAGGCTTTAATAAAAAAAAACCCCAAATTACAAAAAAACCAGCCCCTGAACGAGCAAATTAACAGGGGTGGAGGTTGTAGGATTTGAGCATCATCCCACGACTGAGCTTTGGTGCAGGGAAGAGGATCTGGCGCATCTGTGGCACTGGACGCAGGTGAAACACAGTCAGGAGCCTTCGAACCCAGCGATCGGTGAGATCTGGGCATCGTTCATTCGCATCCGGGGCTTGTTTTTAATTATACTGGCTGCAATTAAAAAGCTTTCAGCTGGTGGTACTTGACCTTTGATTATATTTTTGTGCAGTGTGGGACAATGAGGCTCTGAAACCTGGAGACTGCAGACTTCTCCAAGACAACACTGTGTTGTCCTTCAACATAATATAAATTCAATATAAAAAAAGAAAAGCGTTGGTTAAAAAAAAACCAAACTAAATCGTTGCTTTTTGGGTGCGTTTAAGGATAATTACAACAGCGGGAGACTTGCGATTCAGGAATCACCAGCAGCTTGAAGTGTCAAACCCTGTCATGGCCCCTTCTTTGTCCTTGCAGGGAACAGAGGATGTTTAATGTGATCCTGATGGCTAAGGAAAAGCAGGAACGACCAGTGGTCATTCGACACATTCTCCGAGCCCTAATTGTTACGGTTATTTCCGATGAAGGATGGGGATTGTATCCGGCACTGAGGGATCCTGACAACCCGAGATGCTGCGCGAGCAGTTTCCAGGCGCACACCAAAAAGCGGCGATTAAAAAAAACCACCAAAAGAGCCCCATTTCAGGCACGTTCCAGAGGCTTTAAACCAGCTGTGAAGCAGCGCCAGGAAAGATTTGCATCTCAAAGCGCAGCTGCGCGGATCCTGTCCCGGGGATGAGCAGTGAGGAGCTTTCAGAGAAGGTTTGGAAGGTGCTGGTGCTGAAAGGCGCGGGGACGGCGCGGCCTGAGCCCCCTCCTGCGGTGCTGGGTGCCCCCCCCCGCGGAGGCAGGCGGGGGGCTGTGGTTGTTACTGAGCCCTCAGGTGGGCTTGCTCAAGGGGTAGCTGGGGATGGGTCCCCTTGGGGGGGTACCAGCACAACCCCCCCCCCACCCAGGAGCCCATGGCAGAGCCCCCCCGCCAGTGACAGACCACCCCCAAACCCCAGAGGCTCACAGAGACCCCCCCAGGTTCCTCCACCTCAGCCTCTCGGGACAGGGCCCTCCAAGCCTGGCACGGCCCCCCCCCAATGAGAGACCCCTAGGATAGTGCCACCACCCCCCCCACCCCAAGCCTGCTTGAGCCCCCCACCTCACTCCCTAGGGACAGCCCCCCCACCCCCCCCGCAAAGACTGCCAGTCCTTCCCCACCCCCAGCCTGCCAGGGCCCCCATCACAGGTCCCTGGGACAGGCCCCCTCCAGTCCCACCAGTCACCCCCAGCTCAGGCCCCCAGGCCAGACCCCCCCCAACCCGCAAACACCCCCCCAGGCCAGCACCCCCCCACTGCAAGGCCCCCCCAGCTCAGCCCCTCAGTGCAGCCGCCCTCATCCCCGTCCCGGCCCCCTCCCCTGCCCCTGGAGGCGGGTGGTTCGCTCCCCGCACTATCCCGCACGACGGGCGGGCGCATCGCGGGGCCGTGAGGGGGGGGCAAGACCCCCCCCCAACTCCGCGGGTGGTGCGGTCCCCGCGGCGCCCCTCAGGAGACGGGCGGGTCCATCGGGCGGCGGGAGGCGGGGAGGCGCCGCACACCCCTGGCGGGGGGGGGGGCGGGTGGTACGTTCCGCGCAGCGGCCAGCGGGGGCCGGGCGAGCCCACTGCGCGGCGCGGGGGGGCGAAGGGGGGGGGCGCAGAAGCAGAGCCGGCTCCTCACCTGTCATGGACGCCGCAGGCCCGGCCGGCCGCCGTCGCTCATCCCGGTAGCGGTGGCGCTCCCCCCCGTTCAGTCTTCTTAGCCCCGACGGCGCCCGCGCTCCCGGAAACCCCGCCCGCTCCGGGCCCACGCCCGAAGGAAGCGGAGACGGACGGGGAGGAGGGTTTTGGGGGGGGGGGGGGGTCGAGGGGGGGGACGGAGAGGGAGAGACCCCACTCGCCTGCGCGGAGCCGCACTGCGCATGCGCCGCCCCGCCGCTGCCGACTGCGCCTGCGCTGGGGGTCAGCGCGCCTGCGCGGGGGTGTGTGGGAGCGCGCGCCCCCTACTGCGCATGCGCGCGTCGCGGAGACGCCTCTTCCGCTCATTTGCATATATTTAAATATTGCCATCAATGCGACCACCCACGCGTACCCGAGGAGGGCAGGAGCAAGGGGATGACGGTTGATTGATGCCCACAAAGCGCAGGTGCACCCCCCACCCTGGGGTGCACTGAGCTGCTCCAGCTGCAGCACCCTGAGGTGGTTTTGGAGGGTCTCAGCCACTTGGGGGGGTGGGGCTCAACTGACACCAAACAGAGCCGTTTCTACGCTTTATTGCAAAAAGCTCCCCAAACTGGGAAAACCCACTCATTTTCACACGCCAAACATCACCCAAAGCACAAAGAAAACCTTCCAAAACAGGGTAAAATAAAGAAACCAGTGGTTTTTCTTATCAAAAAGACTCACCGTTATGGCTGTGACTTACCACACAGCTGCCTCCACCCCCATTGTCTTTATTTTGGGGAGAAAAATATCTTTTCGGGGTTTGCAGCAACACTGGACAGGTGCAGGGTTAAGACACCACTGCTGACATAACTGAAAATTTTGGGGGAAACAAATTTTGGGGGAAATAAATAATTTCAGCAAACCCCCATGGTGGACGTTTTAGGTTTGGGGGGGGCTGAGCTCAAGCCTAAAACTGTAAGCGATGAAGGTGTCACTTAAATTAAGGCAATTTGGGGATTGTTTTGAGCCCCCGAGGAGTTTTTGGGAAGCTTTTGAAGTTTTGGGGGTTTTTTTTGGAGGCTGCTCTGAAACTCTTAAAAATTGAGAATCTCTGCAGCAAGCGAGCGCTCTGCAATTATTATTTATGGAGCCATTTTGGTGTAAATTCCTAAATGCCGGAAGAAAAACCCTGCAGAAGAGGATAAAAAATCCCAGAAAAAATAGGGAAAAATCCCCCCTGTATGGAGTTCTTAACTTAATTCCTAAGTACAGGAAAGAACCTGCAGAGAATGGAAAAATGGGGGGAGAAAAACCCAGAGATTTTGGTGCTGGTAGACTGAGAGCAACAATTTGGCCTCACACCTGCCGGCTTTGCAGGCAGGAGCAGGCAGGGATGCCTGGCAGGCAAAATATCTGGCAGGAACGGTTTTTCCCCTCTTCCCTCCGCTTTTTTCCCTGTGGGATTAGCGTTTCCCTGGGGGATTACGCCTCTTCTCACGGGATTAAGCGTCTCCCCGTGGGATTAGCGAGGACGAAGGCAGCATGAGGCTCTGCCGGCTCTTGAGGGTGAATAAATGGGATGGGGGGGCAGCAGGTGACCGTCGGGAGGGGACGGGACAAGCGGAAAACCGTGAGGGAAGCAGCTCCACACAATCAATCCGGTTTCTTCCCCAGCCGTTTGAAGACGCTGACGGTGCCGGCGCTGTCCATCTGAGCGCCGGGGCTCTCGCTGGTGCTGCTCACCTTCCCGCACCCCCAAGTCCTTTTGATTGTCACCCGAAATTCGGGTTCGCTTTTATCCTTCGTGCTGGTGACGTCACCATCCTGCGCTTCGACTGGCACCGCCACAACGCTGACGCTGCCGATTTTAGATGCCGCCAGTGACGGTTTTGTTGCCATACGGCTACCGGCAGCGTTCCTGTGACCCGGTCGCTGGGTGGCTGTGGTGACGGTGACCTGTTTGGCTTCCGAACTGGTGGCTTTTGCCTTGACGGTCCCTCCCGGCTCAGAGCTTTCCTTAGGGGGAGGTTTGGCGAGTTTTTTGAGGACGCCAGCATACTGGAGCACAGAGCAGTCATCGTCGCTCTCGGTGGCTTTGTCCCCATCGGTCCCCAAGGCATCGCCCAGTCTGCTGAAGACTCCCGTGGGCTGGGAGACAAGGTGAGAGGAGCCCATCAGCACCCGCACCCCCATTTACCCTCCCCTTCCCCTCTGCCCCCTGAATTCTGCCCCTGGGACGGAGACCAGATAGATACCAACCATCTTGGGATGTAATGATGCAAAATGCTGCCTGCAGCAATTAATGACTGGGCTATAAAGCAGGTCTATAAATCACCCATAAAATCGTATTCCCTCTTATATTTCTTGAGGGGATCAGTCTGCAACTTGTTTTACACCCCCAAGACTTCCATGCTGAGCTTTCTGCCTCCAGAGGAGAGAAAAAAGCCTCCTGTATCCCCCATTAAAGGGGTCAAAATAGCAGCGCAGATGAGGATCACCCAGGGACTGGGGATCCACTTGCCTTTGGTGGCTGCCTCCTGCTTTTCCCAGGTGTTTCCCCACCATTTTCCAGTTATTTCAAGGTTCCTTCAGCCCTTCCATGGCGAGCGGGCAGCTGCAAATCCCAATATAATCTTGGGGGAGAGGACCCTTGTGCCAGGATCCCGGCGGGATTTGGCCCAGCTGCCGAGAGCGACGGCTCTATGGAGCCACAGCTGAAAACCCACGTCCTCTCACCTTCCCTCCTGTGGTCGTGTCTGCTTTCGCCTCAGCTCCCAGCCGGTCGAAGACAGACGTCCTCTGCAGACCTGCAGTTTTCAAGAAAACGTGGGGTTTTTTGAGATTTCCCTGGAAAATGAAGCTCTGCTGGGTCAGCACCGAGGGCTCACGGCCTTTCGGCCCCATCCTACCATCGGGGCACCCGGCAAAATAAAATTAACTTGTTAAAAGCATGCAAATGGCCACCCGTCCCCTTCTTCCTAAGGCTTAAACGGGCGTGAGTGGAGCCTTTACGGCTTGTGGTAAGTTAGTATCTCCTTGGCATAACACAACTTCTACCCAATCGCTCTCTGGATGTGAAAATCCTCACAGGATTTGTAACAACAGGCTAATTTGGGGCTCAACTGGGCTTCTGGAAGAGAAAATGAACATCAAACCCGCCCCCCCCGCTGGTACCTTTGGCCGCTTGCTGTTCCAGGATTTTCTTTGTCCTCGGCGTGGTGCCCTTGGGCATATTGATGATGTATTTCCCTTCCATTTCTGCCGTCACCCGGCGGCGTTTTACCGGGATCGTTGGACGTTCGTCTGCCGTGTCACATAATCCTGGTGGGATGAAGGAAGAGCAAATTGAGAGCTCTCGTCACAACAAGGCTTAGGGGGAGGAAGGGTTTTACAAGCACTTGGGCATGATCCTGGGCTGGAGTGAGCTCTGAGACTGGCTGCTCTGGCACCAACTGGCTCCCCCAGCACTGGGGCTCTGCAAACACCTTCCCCCCACCTCTAGCTACTCCCAGCTGCAAAATCACAGAATCATTTGGGCTGGAAGGGACCTTAAAGACCACCCACCCCCTACCGTGGGCAGGGACGTCTCCCACTAGACCAGGCTGCTCCCTGTGCTGTCCAACCTGGGTGGGGGCATCCACAGCTGCTCCGGGCAGCCCGTTCCGTGTCCCACCAACCTTCCACTCAAGAGTTTCTAATAGAAAACTCCCCTCTTCCAGTTTAACACCGTTCTCCCTCGTCTTGTCTCTGCACCCTCTGATAAAAAGCCCCCCCCTCCCTGTCCTGGAGCCCCCTGCAAACACTGAAAGGCTGCTTTAAGGTCTTGCCGGAGCCGCCTCCTCTCCAGGCTGAACCACCCTGACTCTCAGCCTGTCCTGGTACGGGAGGTGCTCCAGACCCCCTGATCACCCTCGCAGCCTCCTCTGGCCCCGCTCGTGTGGGATCCCTTCTCTCTGGAGCATCAGTCTCCCCCACTCAGCTTGAGGTCACCCCCAAACTGGCTGTGGGTGCACTTGATCCCACTGTCCGTGTCCCCAGTGAAAGGGCTCAAACAAATGAATTTCTGACAGTTATTAAGACTAAACTGTGATGTGATATATAAAAGCTTTGTTTGTGTTTTTCTTCATTTGGGTCTCAAGTTGAGTTTCTTCTCAACTACTTCCTGAGGTCCCTTTAGGTAAGGTTTAGGTCTGTTTAGGTAAGATTGAGACACTCGTCGGGCTCCCTACGGAAATCCCTGGTAGCAGACTCAAGGGCTTCAGTGGACACTTGGGCAACCCCTAGAATGGGAAAACTAAGATAAGGGGGGGCTCAAACAAAGAGACACAGAGACACTGTTATAGGGAGAATGATTCTGCTGATTTAGGAAGGAGACACCTCGACTTTACTTCAAACACCGTGAGGAAGATCATGTACTTCTTCCCTTGACCACCGAAGCCCCTCACCCTATTTTCACTACACATGCTCGGACTATGTAAATGAATTCCGGGAACTCATTATCATAAGACACCCCTTTCCAGGAAATCTAATGAATATGTATGATTTGTGTGTATATAAACTGATGTCCCTTACTAATTCTTGGAGCCCTCATGGTAGAGAATCCCCGGGGCGATCCCAGTGCCACCAATCAAGAATACCTGCTTAACAGCAAAAAAATTTGCTGTTCGAGTCTATTTCTTTATTTCAGTAGCAAAGCTGTTAAATCATACTGGTCCCAGTACGGACCACTGAGGGACTCTGCACCAAGACATCTTGCTGGAGCACAGCCAGCCAGCCGAGGCCTCGCCCACTGAGGGGACCACCCCTCAAATCCGTGTCTCTCCATTTCAGCGACAAGGGTGTTGTGTGTTTAGCTCAAAAAGCCCACCGCCGGATCCAGAGGGGCTGTTAAAATTTGGCTGGGGGGACACTGAACGGGAAACAGAAAGCTAAAAGCAGCTTGTTGGCGTTGCTTCCGCCAGGATCCATCGCCCCTCCCTACCTGCCTTCGCAGCGGCCAGTTTGTTGGAGACGGTGACGGAGATTTTGGAGGCGTGGGGCCGCTGTCGGAGCGGGGCGGCGGGAGGTGAGTCTCTGCTCAGGCTGTTGGCGATCATCCGGCTGGCGGCTGCAAGGGGGGGACAGCGCCGTGAGGAAGAGCTCTGGAACCCCCGGGGGCTTTGGCGAGTGGGACAAGCATGCATCTCGTCAGCTGAATTAAAGAGGGGTCCTTCCCCTGGGAGCATGGGGAAGGCGGCCATCGTTTGAGCCCTTCCTTTTCAAGATAATTAAATCAATCGTGCAAAGGGATTTCACCTCCCAGAAACCTCCCACCCACACTCACCGCTACTGGCGTTGCGGCGCAGCTCGGTTTGAACGTTGGGGGAGCTGGGGCAGAGCAATTCGGTGGCTGCCTTGCACATCTCCTGAAGGAAAAAAAACAGGGGGAAGGGTTTTTCCCCCTCGGGCCCTGGGGAGGCGAACGAGAAGGCTCGAGGCAAAACTTTGCTGCTAACCGAGCCGGCAAGGCTTTACCATACCTGCCTGTACACAACTTTGGCATGTTTGAGGATGGCGATGATGTCTCCCACCACTGTGATGCCCAGTTCATTCATGATCTCCTTGTTCAGATCCATCAACATGTTCTTTTGGATCCTGCAGCAAGGAAAGACCTGGCTTAACGAGGTCTCCCCTCGTTATGAGCTCTGATTAATTAGGCCCAGAGCGAGGTGCACCATGATATCCACAGCACAGGTTCAGAGACCACCACCGTCCTGGAAACAACACTGATCATGACAGAGAAGCTCAGCGCAGGTGAGTAACTAAGGTCACTAATTAAGGAACGGGATAATGAGTTAACTCCTTCCTTCCTCCTCAGTAGGGGGATCTTTCGGTGCCGTTTTCCCCACCGTGACGCGACGTAAAGGTGCCACCTCACCTGTTATCCACAAACATAACGGCATAGTTGACAGCGGGGCCTGGGGGGATCCCGGCTTCCTTGAAAAACTGAATCCATTCGGATGTCGCTGAAAAAAAGCCACAGAAAAGGGAAAATGAAGTGGCTACGGAAAAGGGGGTGGGGCGGTCGCCTGGGTTTTGGCAGGCACCAGCCGAGAGGCTCATTCCGGGCGTTCGCAGCTGTCGTTGTGCAATTAACGGGATGGGGAGGAAAACGGCTTCTGGGCTGGCGGGGGTGGGGAGGGGATGGCCTCCCGGATGAAAATACACAAGTTGAGGGGTTTTAGAGCAATTCGGGGCAATTTTGGGTGGTGGAGGGGGAGGAGGGCGGCAGGGCAGAGAGGGAAATGTCCCTTACCCATCGTGACGGACACCATGGCGCAGGAGCCAGCGGCCGCGGGACTAGGCGGCGGGGCCAGGAGCAGCCTGCCAGGGAGAGACCGGCCGGGCGTCCCCTCTGACAGCCAGCAGGCAGGCACGGGGCTGCTGCCGCCCCCCTGCCCGCAGCCCTGCCCGCTCCCCCTGCCCCACACCCCCCTGCCCACAGCCCTGCCCGCTCCTCCTGCCCCACACCCCCCTGCCCGCTCCCCCTGCCCCACACCCCCCTGCCCGCAGCCCTGCCCGCTCCTCCTGCCCCACACCCCCCTGCCCGCAGCCCTGCCCGCTCCCCCTGCCCCACACCCCCCTGCCCACAGCCCTGCCCGCTCCTCCTGCCCCACACCCCCCTGCCCGCTCCCCCTGCCCCACACCCCCCTGCCCGCAGCCCTGCCCGCTCCTCCTGCCCCACACCCCCCTGCCCACAGCCCTGCCCGCTCCCCCTGCCCCACACCTCCCTGCCCGCAGCCCTGCCCGCTCCTCCTGCCCCACACCCCCCTGCCCGCTCCCCCTGCCCCACACCCCCTTCCCCACACCCCCTGCCCCCCCCCCCGCCCCCTCCTCTTGCCCCACGCCCTCTCCTTTCCCTCCTACCCCTCCCCTCGCCCCTCACCTCTCTGCTCCCGCCGCGCCCCATCCCGCCGCCGGGCCCGGCCCCACCGGAAGCTCCCCTCGGGCAGTGCCGGAAGTGACGTCACCGCCCGGCGCCGCGCGCCGCCAGTCGAGGGCGGGGAGCGGGGAACGGGGAGGGGCGACCCCCAGAGCGCTGGAGGACCGAAGGGGCCCCCGCGGGCTGCTCGGAGCCTCCGCCGCGGACCCGGTGCCTTCGGTACGGGGGGGGACGGGGCGCAGCGGGCACCCCCGGGAGCCGCAGCCTGGAGAGCGGGGCTTCGGCCCTGAGCGCGGCCCTGGCCCAAACCTGGCCCTAGACATGTCCCTGGCGCTAAGCCCGGCCCTAAATATGTCCCTGGCCATTTAATTTGCCCCTAAATATGCTCCTGGCCTTAAACCCTGTCCTAAAGTATCCATGGCCCTGAACCCAGTCCTAAATATGTCTGTGGCCCTAAAAAAACCCTAAATATCACGCTAACCCTGACCCTGGCGCTAAACCCAGTCCTAAACATCAGCCCTGACCCCCCCAAATTCAGCTGGGCCAAGGGGGTGACACCAGACCGAGCTTAATGCCCCTCCAGACCCAACGCCCCCAACCCTAATCCCCTCCCCCAAAACAGGGCAGGGTTTGGGGGGTGAGCTGAACCTTGGGGCTGAGCACCCTCTTTTTGTGGGGTCCCAGAGGGCTGGGGGGGGTGTGTCTGCACCCCAGAATTGGGGTGTCCCACCCTATTGCCGGGGGGTACCAGCCCCAGTGGTGGAGGAGGGAAGGACCAGACACTTCCCCTCCCTGCCTCAAACAGGCTGGGGCACGTGAACACCCCGATCTCGTGAGTCAGCTGGGAACGTCTCTGCCCCACCCGGGTTTTTTGGGGTCTCTTTCCTTCTCTGTACCCCAAAAATCCCAGCTGTGCTGCACCCCGCGGGGGTTTCGCCTGTCCGGGAACGTCAGGAGAAATCCGGTTTGTTCTGTTCCAGCGTCACGCCGGGATGAAGCCCAACAGCACCTATAAGCAGGTATGGTGCTGGCGACACCCTGAGACCCCAAACCGGGGGTCGTGGAGCTCCCTGCCCCGTCCTGGCACCCTACAACCCCAAACTGGGGTGCCCCATAGGCCTCTGTCCTGCCCCACCAACCTACAACCCCAGAGTGGGGCACCCCATAGCCCCCTGCCCTGCCCCCTACAACCCCAAACCGGAGGGCCCCATAACCCCCTGCCTGGCACCCCACAACCCCAAACCGAGGCACCCCATGCCCTCCGTTTCAACCCAGACCCTGCACCCTGTGGGGACCTCTGGAAATCTTGGGGCGGGGGGGCACTTTTCCCTGGGTACCATGGGCATTTTGGGGGGGGGTTTACCCCCAGAGCAGCCCCCACCCTGGTTCGGGGTCCCCCCCCCTCCCAGTTCTTTGCCTTCATCACAGCTGGACCCACTGGAGGACCGTGGGGCACATCCCAACTGCTTCCTACTGAAGGTAACGCCCCCGGTCTGCGGGGGCTGGCTTCGGTGCCAGCTGGACCCGGTGCCATCCCTTGCTGGATGCCACCATTCTTGGGGGTGCCTTTAAACTCCATCAATTAATTTATTCTTCATTTCGGGGCACTGACGTCCCCTCTCCATCCCAGTGCTCCCGCAGCACGTTGCTTTCCACCGTCCTCCTCACCCTCTTCGTCCTCATCTTCCTCCTCTTCTTCAATCTCTGGCTGAGCTCGGCCCTCCGCGGCGATGCCGGATCTTGCGGGGACATGTGCCGGTAAGACAAGCTCATGGGGGGTGACGCTCCCCCAAGACCCTCGGCATCCTGGCGCCACCATCTCCCTGTCCTGCGTCCTCAGGTCCCCCCCGAGCATCCCCCATCCCTGTCCCGCATCCACAGGGCCCCCCTGAGCATCCCCTATCCCCATCCCTGTGCTTCATCCACAGGGCCCCCCCAAGCATCCCCCATCCCTGTCCTGCACCGCCAAGGCCCCCCCGAGCATCCCCCATCCCTGTCCTGCATCCTCAGGGCCCCCCCAAGCATCCCCCATCCCTGTCCTGCACCCCCGAGACCCTCGACATCCTGGCGCTACCACCTCCCTGACGCTGCTGAATTTCCGCCCTAGAATCGTCCTGGTGGAGAGCATCCCAGAGGGAATGACCTTCAGCGATGGTTCTGTGCCAAATCCGTCCACGTTCTCCACGTGGATGAACCTCTTGGGGACCGTCACCCGCAGCCTGGACATTGCCTCCTTCTACTGGACCATGACCAACGAGGACACACGGACACACGAACCCTCCGCCGCCCAGGTCTGCGCCACTGGCATCCGGCACGTGCGGCGCAGCACTGATTCTGCTGCTTGAACGCGGTGCTGGCTGCTGCTTTCTCGCCTTCCCATCGTTTTTAATCATTTCTGCTGGTTTTGCCTTCACACCACATGCTGATTCAGGGTGAACAAATCCTGAAGGAACTCCTCCAACTGCCCCAGCGTGGCATCACCGTCCGAATCACCGTCAGCCGCCCGTCAGCAAAAGCACCCCTGAATGATCTCCGAGCGCTGGAGCAGAGCGGTGAGTGATGGCAAGACCTCAAAATGGGGGTTTGGGGGGGATTTGGAGTGGGAGACGCCCAACTCGTGGTCGCGCAGGTGCTGTGGTGCGCACCGTCGATATGCCGCGGCTCACCGGCGGTGTGCTGCACACCAAGTTTTGGCTCGTCGACGGCACCCACCTCTACCTTGGGAGTGCCAACATGGACTGGAGGTCTCTGACCCAGGTGAGCAGCACCGGATGGTGCCCAACCTGCGCCGAACAGCGCCAGGGCTATCCCAAACCATCCCCGTCCCCATCAGAGGATGCTCGATGCCATGAGACAGGACTCGTGGCATTGGAGAGGGATGACAGAACCACCCGATGATGTGACAGTGCTGCTGTGCTGCTCACCGCAGGTGAAGGAGCTCGGTGTTGCTGTCTACAACTGCAGTTGCTTGGCCAAAGATTTAGGCAAAATTTTTGAAGCGTATTGGGCTCTTGGCATTCCTGGCACTTCCATCCCGGTACCGTGGCCGGCAAATTATTCTACCCCCTTCAACATGGAAACGCCACTGGAGTTGAAGCTCAACGACACCGATGCCGCTGTCTACTTCTCGGTATGTCCCCGATCCCCTGCGGTTGGTTTTCCTGGTGCCAGTGGATTGGTTGTGCCGGTGCTTGACCCGTCTCCGATGATTTTGGCAGAGCTCCCCGCCGGCGCTCTGTGCTGCCGGTCGGACCCAGGACCTCGGCGCCCTCCTCGGTGTCATCGATGCTGCCGAAGCCTTTGTGGACGTCGCGGTGATGAGCTACCTACCCACCACCGAATTCTCCCACCCCCAGAGGTTCGTGTGGTCTTACGCCAACCCTGACTTGCCAGCAGCGGTGAGGCTGAACCGCTTTCCCTGCCCAGATTTTGGCCGGCGATCGATAACCGTCTGCGGAAAGCCGTCTTTGAACGCCGGGTCAAGGTCCGGTTGTTGGTGGGTTGTTGGCGGCACAGCCGAGTCACCATGTTCCCCTTCCTCAAATCCCTTGCTGCCATCGCAGATAACCAGACCCACTACAGCGTGGCGGTGGTGAGTATCGTGGCCTGACCGCGGCATACTGGCGGGCGACGGTTCGGTGGGTGCTGGGTGACGGTCTCCTCGCTCCCCGCAGCGGCTGTTCATGGTGCCGGCCAGCGCGGCACAAGCCCAGATCCCCTACGCCCGGGTGAACCACAACAAGTACATGGTGACGGAGAAGGCGGCGTATATCGGTGAGCGCGACGTCCCCGCGTGCGAATCGCTGCCGGCTGCTGTTGGGGGCGGGTTTTGGGGGGGGTGTGTGTGTCCCCCTGACCCCACATCTCCTTGCAGGGACATCCAACTGGTCCGGCGACTACTTCACGCGGACGGCGGGATCGGCGCTGGTGGTGAACCAGACGCTGAGCCCCAGCAGTGCCGGCACCGCCACCGTCCCTGCGGCCGGCACCATCCGGGAGCAGCTGCAGGCGGTTTTTGAGCGGGATTGGAGCTCCCGCTACAGCGCTGACATCAGCGACGCTGAGCAGTGGGAGAGCCTCTGCGGCTCCCGGTAGGCACCGGGCAACGGGCCACCGGGGAACCGCGGGTTCCGGCTGTGCCGAATTCAGCCTCCCCGCTCCCGTTTGGGGAAAAAAACAAGTTTTTGTGGCGTTTGCGGTGCTGTTATTGAGGCAAGGGGTCCTCTGCGCCGCGGCGATGGAGAGCGCCGGGCCTTTGCTGAATGCCGTGCCGGCACCGGGAGGGAAGCCGGGCGCCCCTCGAGTCTCGGCAGTGCCAAACCCACCCCGGCAAAGAGTCAGATGAAACGCTTGGCTGTCGGCAAACCATTTATTGGGGGATCGCTGCAAAAACCGGTGCCGACAGCATCTGGCACAGCACATCCTGGTGCATCCCTGGCTCCGTTCTTCTCTACCGGTGTGGAGCCGGGTCTTGCTGCTCAGGGTGGCTGAAGGTGAGGAAGAGGAAGGTCTTTGGGGAGCTCTTCTCTGCCAGGGGGTGTGCCAGGGTTGCCACGGTGGCTCAGCAGTGATGTGAGTGTTCCTGGCTCTGTGCCGGGAGGAGTGTGCCAGGTAGAGTGGGGGAGTCCCAGTCTGTCCCCTGGAGCCCATCCTTGGGGACAGGGATGACGCTTGGCGGCTTGGGGTCGCACCGCGTCACTGGAGCTTCCTGCGAGGGAGAAGGGTGGGGAGGGGGTGAGCGGCACCCATGGGAGGTGTGCCCACCCCTTGGTGGGGACCTGGGACACACAGGGATTCTGGGCACCCGTGATCTGGGGGCACCAGGGATCCCCCATCCCTCATGATCTGGGGGCACCAGGGACCCCCCAGCACCCATGATCTGGGGGCACCAGGGACCCCGAGCATCCAGGGCCCCAAAGCACCTGGGGGACACAAAGCCACCAAGCACCCGGTGTCCCAGAGCACCCACGCCCAGGAGCCCCCTGTCCCTGCACAAGGCCCCCCCCATGGCTGTACCTTGGCGTGGGACGAGGTGTTCGCTCTCCCAGGCAGGTTCTGCTCCACGATGCTCCCAACGACCACGCTGCCATCGTGGCGGCCACGCTGTTCCCGGCTGCCGGGGGCCCCCAGCACGATGGAGTTACCGGCAGCGCGCTTTGTCCCGGGATGCCGCTGATGCTGGTAGCGCCGAGTGCCGTGGCGGGTGGGGATGGGGGCTTGGCAGACGTCCTGCGGGCTCGTGCCGCTGCCGTACCCGCTTGGCTCAGCCAGGCTGAGCCCTTCCATCTGGGTGGTGGCCTCCTGGACGCTGCGTTGGCTGGCGGGGATGAAGGCACCTTCCTCCGTGCCAGGGAAGAGCTGAACCGCGCTGGCATCCTTATGGGATGCCCTCAAGTCCTTGTGGCAGAGCTGGTAATACTGGGTGGCCTCAAAGCTGGACTTCACCTGCTGCAGGGAGATGAAGGGATGCTCGAGGGCGGCGCTGGGCGTGATCCTCTCCTGCGAGTCCCACGTGAGCATCGTCTTGAGCAGCGCCACCATCCCACGCAGGTCACAGTGCTCGGCCAGGGCTTCCTGGCCAGAATCAGACGCCAGGTGAATGTGCACCGCCGCCAACTGATCCAGCGAGGAGAAGACGTACCTCCTCCTCTCCACCGGCTTCGCCATCTCCTCGCCCGGTGGTCTGAGCTGCCAGGAACCGGTGGGATGTGGCACCCGTTGGAAGAAGGAGCACGTCTTCCAGCCAGCGCAGAGCAACTCACCCCGTGGTAGCCCCAGGGTGGAGCAGATGTAGCGGACCTGGTCGTACTCGTTGATGCCGGGGTAGAGCGGCCAACCCAAGTGAAGCTCAGCCATCACGCAACCCAAAGACCAGACGTCTACCTTCTCGCAGAAGGGCAACCCCAACAAGATCTCTGGTGCCCGGTAGAAGCGGGTTTGGATGTAGGGTTGCTTGATGTGGCAGGCCTCGGTGAGGATGCAGGCTGAGCCAAAGTCGACGAGTTTGACGTGGAAGGGATAGCGTGCGTGGTCCACCAGCATGATGTTCTCTGGCTTGAGGTCAGCGTGGATGATGGAGAGCTCCTTCAGCTTGAGCAGCGCCGCCAGCAGCTGCACTGTGACGGTACGGATGTGCCGGACGGGCGACGGCAAGAAGTTGTTCTTCTTTTGGAAGTCCCGGAGGTTTTGCTCCAGCAGCTCAAAGACCAGGTAGGTACAGGCACCGTCAGCGAAGGACTCGAGGAAACGGACGATGTGCGACTCCTCAGTGTCCACCCCCCGCAAGGCCTGCAGCAGCTTCAGCTCATTCTTCACCACCCGGCCATGGTAGCGTTTCTTCTTCAGGATCTTGATGGCCACCATCTCCCCCGTGCTCCTCCGCCGGCCCTGGGCCACCTCCCCGAAGGTCCCCTTCCCCACCGTGGCCACCAGGTCGTAGCATTCAGCACCCACCACCAGCGTCCCCATGGTGAGTCGGCTCCTCGCCAGGGGCTTGTGAGCCCCCACTCTGCAGCCACCAGGGGCTTGTGGCACCCAGACACCTCAACCTGGCCCCCAACAATGCTGCTGGTTCTGGCGTTGCCGTGGCAACACCTTTTGTTGCTGGTGTCGTCCCCAGGAGCAACCGTTGCCCCGCACAAAGGACTGGAACCCCGGCTGGAGGAACACCCTGAAACCCATCCCTGGTCCCCTAAAACCCATCCCAGCCCCACAAAACCCATTTTCAGCCCCAGAAAACCCAGCCCCAACCCCCTAAAACCTATCCCCAACCCCCCCACCTTACCTCTGGTCCCCCAAACCCATCCCTGCCTCCCAACACCCATTCTCTGACCCCACAGACACGCTCAAGTCTTTTTTTGGGGTTAACATTTATTTGGGCCGAGCTGAGAGCAAGGGGCCAGGGGGTGATGCTGCCGTCCCCCCCACTCCCTGGTTAATAGTAACACCTGGAAAATGAGCAAAAAGCTTCAAATACACACCCCCCGCCCCCCCCCCCCCCAAAAAAAAGCTGGATTAGGAATTGTTTGGGGGGTAAGTGCATTAAAGAGAGTTTGGGGGAGCAAGTGATGCTCCACCACCTCATCACTGTTTCAGGGGGTCCCTGAAGACCCCCCCATGCTCAGAGGGGGTGTTTACCGCTCACCACAGGGTTGGGGGCTCAGTGTCAGCTTAGGCAGCTGAAATTTAGGGGTCCCCTCACCCCTGAACACCCCCAAACTGAAGTGTGGGGTGAATTGCGTCATCACTGGCCACTGGTTGAATTCAGGGTCCCCAGGGGAGAGCTCAACGCTGGGCAACCGAATCTTCCCCTCCTTGGGTTGGGTGATGGGGGGCTCTGGTGCAGACCCCCCCGGGGAGAAACCCACCCTGGGCACCCAGCGCCGTCGCCGGGTCTTGCCCTCTGCTTCGCCGTTGACATGGGGATGGGCGTCCACCACCCGGTTGTCTTCTTTCTCCTTTGGCTTCACCAACACCAACACCGCCTTCTTCATGCCGCCCATCCTCATCCTCCCCTCGCCTTCCAACCCGCTCCCGGCAAAACCTGTGCCGAATTTTGGCAATTTGACCCTAGAGCGGTGTCCTGGTGCTGTATCCTTCCCGGTGGTCTCCTCCATCCCATCCATCCCCGGCGGCGCCAACTCCAACGCCGGCACCTTCAACGCCGACACGCCGCTGGGTTTTGGTATCTTCCAGCTGACGGGATCCTCTGGTTGTTTTACTGGCACGGTGAAACCCACGGTGGGGACGGTGAACCAGGGGGTCAACGGTTGCGCCCCCCCATCACCTGTTGTCCCCCGGGTTTTCAGCTTCAGCGGGATCGTGCCGGGAGACTCCGGCATCTTCCTTCCTGCCGTGCCAGTGCTCAAGCTCTCGGCGCTTGCCCCACGTCTCATCATTTTAGGGTCCCCCCCGATACGGATATCGGGGCTGGATCCCCCAAATTTTGGCCACTTCACCCCCCCGCCCAGCTCCGGCCCGGCAGGGAGTTTAGGCAACGATGGCACACGTTGGCTGCCCGTCGCTGGCAGTGTGATGCCCACCCGCGGTACTCGAAGCCGGGGGGTCCCAGGGGACCCCGGTTCTTCTGACCTCCCGTCGTCCCCCCCCAACCCCCTGATTCCCAACCGCGGCAGCTTCATCACTGGGCCGGCATCCTGGGGACCCTCCTCACCACCAGCACCCTTGTCCTCATTCTTGACACCGAAAGGCGCCAGGGATAATTTGGGGACCTTCAGCTTGACCCCGGCACCAGCGGCACCGACCGTCCCCAAGGCCAGGTCTAAGGCCGCTGTGGGACCAGTGACGGCAAGGCCGGGCGGCGCTGGTGTGGCTGTGCCGTGGGCCGCCGGGGGATAGCCGTGGCCACTGCCGCCCGTTTTGAGCTTCGCAAGGGACAGCCCGAACCGTGGCAGGGTGAATTTGGGGGGTTTGGGTTTGGCGCCGGTTGCCGGCACGTCCCCCGTGAGCCGCACTGGGGGTGTGATTTCCACTGCCGGCAGCGGTGCCGCGGGCTCCAGCTCCAGGCTGAGCTTTCGGAGCCCTTTGGCAAACCTGGCCACCGCGTCTGGTGTCACCGCGGCATCCCCCTCACGTGGCGCTTCTGCAGCACCGGCTGCCGCTGGCAGCGCCAAACCCACGCCGACGCGCGGCATGGCAATGTCGATGGACGGCACCGTCATGGTCGGGAAGGTCAACTGAGCCGGTGCTGCCGGTGGCGACTCCGGCCGCCGTGTGGGCAGCTTCACCTCCAACCGCAGTTGCCCGCTGGTGACGGCCGGCTCTGATTTGGGCACGCTGAGCTCAGGGACCAGTTCTACGGCAGCACTGGGGACAGCAATGGCGATGGAGGGGACACGGACGCTGGTAAATCCCCCTCGCGCTCCGGCATCCCCCTCCTCATCCTCTCCTGTGGCTGCGCCAAAATTTGGCAGCTTGCTTTTCAGCACTGGGCTGCCCCCACCCTTACGGCTGCTGCTGGGGGTGTCTCCCTCCCCCAGCTTGATTTTGGGTTGATTTATGGTTGTGCCGGGCTCTGGCATCACCGCTGGCAGCGGCAAAGCTGGCACAGCCACCTCCAACCGTGGCAGCCGGAACGCCGGCTCCTTGGCTTGAGGGGCAGCCGGCGGCGCCGCGCTGGCGAGGCTCAGCCCCACGGTGACTTTTGGCACTGCCACCTCCACGGCTGGTAACCGCGGGCCGGTACCTGCCGGCACTTCGGCAGCACCGCCAGCAACCTCCGTTTTCACTGGCGGCTCCTCCATCGCCTGCGTTTTGGTGGCGGCCGCTTCCTTCACTGTTAACCGGGACGGCGTCACACGTGGCCGTTTGGGCTCCGCCGCGGGCAGCACCGCGGTGGCTGCGGCAGTTGGTGCTGCTTTGGCAGCTCTTCGGCTCTTCACCAGCTTGGGGAGCTTGGGAAGGGCAAACTCCACGGCCACCGCGCTGCCGGCTGCTGCGCTCACCGGGCTGGGGGCCGCTGGCAGCTCCTTGGAGGGCGTCAGGATCGGGATGCTCTGGGTGAGGGTGCGGGAGATGGGACCTGGCACCCACCACACTCATGCGTCCACCCGTAGGGACCCCCAAGCATCCGGCATCCCCAGTGGCGCATCTGTGGGGCCCCCCCGAGCATCCCCCATCCCTGTCCTGCATCCACAGGCCCCCCCTTGAGCATCCCCCATCCCTGTCCTGCATCCGCAGGGCCCCCCCGAGCATCCCCCATCCCTGTCCTGCATCCACAGGTCCCTCCCGAGCATCCCCCATCCCTGTCCTGCATCCACAGGCCCCCCCTTGAGCATCCCCCATCCCTGTCCTGCATCCACAGGTCCCTCCCGAGCATCCCCCATCCCTGTCCTGCATCCACAGGCCCCCCCTTGAGCATCCCCCATCCCTGTCCTGCATCCACAGGTCCCTCCCGAGCATCCCCCATCCCTGTCCTGCATCCACAGGCCCCCCCTTGAGCATCCCCCATCCCTGTCCTGCATCCACAGGTCCCCCCCGAGCATCCCCCATCCCTGTCCTGCATCCACAGTGCCCACCCGAGCATCCCCCATCCCTGTCCTGCATCCACAGGTCCCCCCCGAGCATCCCCCATCCCTGTCCTGCATCCACAGGGCCCCCCCACACCCCATTCCTGCACCCACAGTCACCTACCAGCCTGGCCACCTTCCGCTGGTGCCCGTCGCTGGTGCCGGTGCTGCCAGGGGAGACGCGGGTGCTGCTCGTCCGACGCCGGAGACCGAGCGAGACCTTGCAGGACCTGGCACCCTCCAGCACCCGTGCAACGTCCTCGGGGGGGGCCCCCTCAAAGAAAACCCTGGCGCTGATGAGCCGGTCACCTATAGGGACCATAGGGGCTGTCACCCTGGGTGCCAGCCCCCCCCCCACCCCACACAAATCCGGGTGGGTTTCGGGGACCCCCCCACCTTGGTGGACGTGCAGGGATTTGGGTGCCTTGGCGATGTAGAGCCCGTGGCGGTCACGGGCCACGGTGATTCCTGTCACCCCGGCCTCGGGTGCCGTCTCCAGCTCCACCAGCTCCGCGGCCTCCTATGGGGTAGAGAAGAGGGTGGGGGGTGGGATCTGGCCCTTCCCCCCCCGCCGCCCCACGCCGCGCCTCAACGCCCACCCTGGCACTTACCTCCATGGGGGGGTCCCCTCCTCCACGGGGCGTCACTGGGGTTTTGGGGGGGGGGACACAGGCTCAGAGTGCTCCGGTGCCACAGGGTCCTGCAAATGGGGCACAGATCCCCCAACCCCCCCATTGCAGACCCCCATTTCTCCCCACTGCAGCCCCCACCCCCCCCATTGCAGACCCCCATCTCTCCCCACTGCAGCCCCCAGTCTCCCCCTTCCCCACACCCGCAGGCAGAGTGCAGGCAGCCTGAGGGCAGGGGGCCCCCCCTTTCCCACCCTGCACCCCAGAACCTGTCTGCTGGGATCTGCCAAGACCCCCCTCACCTCCCAGCTCCTTCCTGCTCTGACGCTCCACTACAAAATGGTTGTGTGTGTCCCCCCGCCACAACCAGGATGGGGGGACCCAGGCGGTCGGGCCCCCCCTAAAAGAGAACTCAGGCGTCGGGGCTCTCCATCCCACGCCAGCTCGCAAAGGTCACCGGCTCTGCGCTGGAGACCCCCGCTTTGGCATCGCACCCTGAACTTTCTGCTGGCACCCACCCACACGCAGGCGGGACAAAGGGGTCCCTTGTCCTGGGTCCCCCCCACCGCCACCCCAAGGGAATTCCGGGAATTTGGGAGACTAAGCACAAAATCCTGTGGGACGGAGGGTGGCAAAAGGCTGAATTCAGCCGGCCGGGCCTGCGGCCGCGGCGATGCACACACAGCCTGGCAGCCGGGGATGAGCCCCGGGGGAGAGGAGCTGCAGGGGACTGGGGTGCCCCCGACAAACTGTGTCCCCCTGAGCCCCGGGTCTGCCCTTGTGCTGTGCGGTGGCACCTCCTGGGCGATCCACTGGCTGCACGGCTGCACATCTGCATGGCTGAACATCTGCATGGCTGCGCATCTGCACGGCTGCACATCTGCATGGGTGCACAGCTGCGTGAGTGCACATCTGCATGGACACACAGCTGCATGGCTGCACATCTGCATGGCTGAACATCTGCATGGCTGCGCATCTGCACGGCTGCACATCTGCATGGGTGCACAGCTGCGTGAGTGCACATCTGCATGGACACACAGCTGCATGGGTGCCCAACTGCATGGGCGCACGGGTGCAGGAGTGCGGGGGTACCAGGGGTACCTGGGTACCAGGATTCTGGGGTGCAGGGTTCTTGGAGGCAGCTCTGGGCTGGGGAAGGGGTGACAGCACCACCAGGACTCTCCATAATACCCTTGGGACCCCCCCGTGGGAGCCTCAAGGCACCCCCAGGACCTCCATAGCACCCTTGTGACCACCATAGCACCCTCAGGACCCCAAAGCACCCCTGGGACCCCCCATGGAACCCCTAAAGGACCCCTGGGACTCCCAAAGCATCCCCAGGACACCAAAGCACCCTTGAGACCCCCCCATAACACCCTTGGGACACCCCTCACACCCCCAGGATCCCCGCAGCACTCCTAGGATACCCATAACACCTCTGGGACCCCCCAAGGGACTCCCATAGAACTCTTGGAGTCCCAAAGCACCCTTGGGATCCCCATAGCACCTCAGAGACTCCCATAGCACCCCCAGGGGAGCCCGGATGCCTGGGTCCCCCCCACAAGCAGCTGAGTAATGTGCTGACTCAGCAAACACTGCCAGCAGCACCCATGGGCGCGGGTGGGCACATGAATGGAATGATTGATGGCAGGGTGGTGCGGGGGCTCCGGGGAATTCGGCAACACCCGCTGCACCCACCCCAAGCCTTGGTCAGGTGGGTGCTGGCACCCTGAGCTCTCAATGGCAGCCAGAGGTGCTTCAGGGCCCCCCAGCACCCATGGGTGTCCCACTGGCACTCCCTCCCCATGCAAACAGTTGGTGCCACTTGACACAGAGCAGGGGTCAGATTCAGCAACTGGGGGGGGGGGGGGCACGTGTGTATTATCCACCTTTCCAAGCGCTGCACAACCTTGGGGACACCCAAAAGTCCCCTGGGGGTTCTGGACCACCCCAAACTCAGTCAGTCCTAAGTTAATGGTTGGACTGGATGATCTTCAAGGTCTTTTCCAACCAAGATGATTCTGTGAAACCCTCAGAGGTCCTAGCCCGCCCCAAACTCTTTGTGAGAACCCCCAAATTCCTTTAGGGCTCCTGGCCAAGCTCAGGAGCTCCAACGAACCCCAAAACTATGTGGCTCAAGGCAAGACCCCCAATGCACTCTGGAAGGCAGCAGAGCCCCTTGCGGGCTTTAGCAAAGCCCAGCGAAAGCCCTGGGGCCAAACCATGTGAAAAGCGTGGTATGGAGCAAAGATGGAACCTCCCGGGCTCTGCAGTCACCTGCTGAGGACATCTAAGAGACCAACGTGCCTCTTTGGTTTCACAGAATCACAGAATCATTCAGGTTGGAAAAGTCCCTCGGGATCATCAAGTCCAACCCTCAGCCCGACTCTACAAAGTTCTCCCCTACCCCACATCCCCCCACAGCTCATCCAAACGGCCCTTAAACACACCCAGGGATGGGGACTCCACCCCCTCCCTGGGCAGCCTATTCCACTGTCTGACCACTCTTTCTGGGAAACATTTTTCCCTCCTGTCCAGCCTGACCCTCCCCTGTTGCAGTTTAAAGCCGTTCCCTCTTGTTCTGTCACTAATCCCCTGTGAGAAGAGACCAGCACCAACCTCTCCACAACGTCCTTTCAGGGAGCTGCAGAGAGGGATGAGGTCTCCCCTCAGCCTTCTCCTCCTCACACTGAACAGTCCCAGCTCCTTCAATCTCTCCTCACAGGATTTATTCTCCAGGCCCTTCCCCAGCCTTGTTGCCCTCCTCTGCACTTGCTCCAGCCCCTCGAGATCTCTCTCGGATTGAGGTGCCCAAAACTGGACACAACACTCCAGGTGTGGCCTCACCAGTGCAGAGCACAGGGGGACTGTCACCTCCCTGCTTCTGCTGGTCACACTATTTCTAATACCAGCCAGGATGCCGTTGGCTTTCTTGGCCACCTGGGGCACACTGCTGGCTCCTGTTCAGCTGCTTGTCAATTAGAACCCCCAGATCCTTTTCCTCCAGACTTTCCCTGCTGCACGCTTGCTGCATGCTGGAGGGCAGGCTGGTAAATAACTTTGTGCAGTGTCTCTAATCGAAGTGATGAGCCCTGCCCAGGAAACCTCAAAATCACAGAATCACAGAATCATCTCGGTTGGAAAAGACCTTGAAGATCATCTAGTCCAACCATGAACCTCACACTGACCGTTCTCTGGGTGCAGGATGAGGAGAGAAGAGCGCTGGTAGCGCAGAGGTGAGGAAAGGTGCAAACAGAGCCGGGGGGTCACCAGCGTATCGCTCGTCTGCGGCTCAGCCGCTCGCATCGGGCCTGCTCGGATGTGCTGGTCCCTCTGAACACGGCTGCCCCTTTGGCACAAAGAGATGGAAAGTCTCTTCCCTCCTGCCTTCAGGGTGGAAGCATCCAGTCAGAGAGGGACCTGGGGGGGTTAATTAATGGATAATGAGCCAGCGGTGTGCCCAGGTGGCCAAGAAGGCCAATGGCATCATCCTGGCTTGTATCAGCCCTAGCGTGGCCAGCAGGGACAGGGAAGGGATCTCACCCCTGTGCTCGGCCGCCCCTCGATGAGTGGGTTCAGTTTTGGGGCTCCTCACCCCAAAAAGGCCACTGAGGTGCTGGAATGTGGCCAGAGAAGAACGAAACTAGTGAAGGATCCAGAGAACAAGTCTTAGGAGGAGCAGCTGAGGGAACTGGGGGGGTTTAGTCTGGAGAAGAGGAGGCTGAGGGGAGACCTCCTGGCCCTCTGCAACTCCCTGAAAGGAGGGTGCAGAGAGGGGGGATGAGTCTCTTGAGCCAAGGACCCAGCGGCAGGACAAGAGAGAATGGCCTCAAGCTGTCGTCGCCCCTGCGGGGTGGGTAATTGTCGAAGCTATTGGTGGTGGTGGGACGGGCCCTCGAGCTCCAGCACCTTCCCTGAAGCCTGTCCCGTAGCCCTGGGCTACCCCAAGCCCTGTGGTGGGGGCAGCAGGCTGGCCCCCGGTGCGTCTGCAGAAGCCCCGGTGGAAGGGGGGGCTCCGGCTGGGGGCGATCTCCGGCAATAACGGTCAGTGCTGCCTCTTTCCCTCTCCCAGGGGCCGTGCTGAGGCCGCGCTGGTCTGTTCCTGCCCTGGGGATGCCGCTGGCTGCACCCGCCTCGGGCTTGCGTGGGGTGTGGTACAAGGAAATGCTCACCTATTTCGCAACTTATTTACTTAGAGCAACTTATAACGATTTCTGAATATTGCTTAATAATCCTGCTTGCCCTGACTGCTCTGTGGAAGCTCATGAAGGACTACTGTGTTCATCAAAACAAAGCAGTTTACTGTGGAAACTTCCCAAGAACTACTATGTTCAGCAAAAATATGTTTCTTGTCCTTGGAAAGCAGATGTGCTCTAACTACTTTAGTCTTAGTAATGAATAGATAGGCACATATGGATGGTAGAAATTGATACACTGGTACTTTTAGATAGGATAGAATGAGTAAACCAGCTTGAACCACTCTTGTTGTTCAAGAAATTGGCCACGAGAATCTGCGCATGCTCCGGGGCAAAGTACAAGGTGAGGAGGACTGTGAGCCTTCCTCCAACAGACCCCGGAGACGCCCCCCAGGAGGCAATGGGCAGGTGCAAAGAGAACATAAACTGCTGCCCCCAGCCTCTAGAGCTAACCCAGCCTCACTCATGCACATGGATGTTTGTGTTATGTGATCAATGAATATGTATATCCACACTCGATGAGTTTCTGGTAAAACGTGCGGTGGGTGTGCAAGCTTTGTGGAGAAATCCCCTTGCACCCCGGCCGGAGTAACCACACCTGCTGGATAACTCTGTTGGAGCTGTAGAGTCTGTTTCCGTGAATCAGGTGTCTCTGCCTGGTCCTGCGCTTCTCCGGGCACAGGGGTGAAAAGGGACAGGCTGGGGGCAGTGGACAGGAGCTGCCCCGGCTGAAGCTGGAGAGGCCCGAGAAAGGGAAAGAAGGAGAAAATCAAGGCCATCCAGGCAGCAGCTGCCTCCCAGTGCGGGCAGAGAGAGCCTGCCTTCTGGGGAGGAAGGAGCCTCTCCACAGCCCGCAGCGGGCACCCAGGGCTGTGTGTGTCCCCCGAGGGCGGGACGGCCGCGTAGGGCGCGAGCGAGCGAGGCTGCGTGTGTCGGAGCCGCGTCCTGTAAGAGCTGGGAGACACCGGCGGGTTCTTTTAGGGGGAGGACAGCCCAGCAACTGGAGCTACAGAAGAAAGAAGGAGAAAGAGGGCTCTGAACTGGCAAATGTCCCTGGCAGCGCTGAGAGCGACGGCTGCGGTGAGTCCTGGGCCCTCGCGGCCCTGTCGCTCCTCCCGTGCTCTTTGGGCCCTCCCCTGTTCCCCTCTCTATCCCACACTGCTGTGATTTTTTTTTCTTCTTCCCTTTACCTCTGCTCTCCTCTCACTTATTCTCTTCTGCTCCCTCTCCCTCTTTCTCTGTCTTCTAGCTCTCCCTTTTTCTCTATAAGCCTTTGTCCTGCTCCCTCTCCTTCCATTTTTCATCCTCCATCTCTCTCCTGCAGCCTAGCGCTCTTTTGCTCCTTTTCCAGTTCTTTTTCCAGATTGGCATCAGTCTCTTTCCCCCACAACTTCTCTGGCCTGTTCCCTGGTGTTCTTCTCCTCTCGGTGCCTGTCTGTGCCACTCCGTATCCCTGCCTTCTTATCTCCCTCCCTCATTCTCTTCCTGCCTCTATCCCATACCCTCACTGATGCCCCCCCCTGTTCCTGTATCTCCCTGTCCCCATCCTCCCCGCTGTTCACCTCGCCCTCTCTCAGACCCTTTGGGCTGCTCGACTATAGATGGCTTCATCTCTCTGTCCTGTTCTCTGTCCCCATCTTTTCTCCTGCTCCACGTCTCTGTCCTTCTCTCTGTTGCTCTTGTTGGTTCCAGGCCAGCATCCTGCTCTGTGTCCCTCTCCCTTCTGCTGTCTCCTGCTCTTTGGCTCCCTGTCCCTCACCTCTCTTCTAGATGCCTCCGTCCTGCCTCCTCTCTTTCCTGATCCCTCTGGCCTGCTGCCTATCACTCCCTTGGCATTGAATCTCCACCTCTCTGCCTTGCTCCTGTCCCTCTCCTCATCTCTTGGTTGCTGCTGTTTCTTTCTCCATCACCACCTCGCTCCCTGTCCCTTTTCTCTCTGTCCTCCAGCCTCTCCCCAACATTTTGCCTGGAGAGCTCCATGCCACTCCCTGTCCCGTTGTTTCCCGGTATAACCCCGTGCCCAGCTCCCTGCGCCATTATTAGGATTATACAAGCTGTCCTGCTCCGTGCCCTTTTCCCCTTCACCTGCAGCCCATCACGGGCTTTTCTTTCTCGCTCTCTTTGTCCCGATCCCTCTCCCTCTCTCACCTCCTCAATCCCTCTGCCTTCTTGACCGTCTCTTTCTCTCCCTCTCTCCCACCTTCCTTTTCCCCCACATTTGATTTTTCTCTCTCTCTTCTTTCTACTCCCCACTCATCATTATCTCTCTCCCTCCCTCTTCCTCCCTGACCCTGGTTTTTTTCCACGCTGTCCCTGCAGGACTCCTCATTCCTTTTTCCAGTGATTTCTCCAGCTCTGCTTCCCCCACATCCTCCCACCCCTTTTTGGCTTCCCAGCCCTTTTCAAACTCTGATGTTCCTCAGACCTTGCACCCTTTTTCAGCATCTGCTTTTTTCTGGCCTACATTTGCCCTCCAGCCTCCAATTTTTTTCTGGCCCACACTTGCAATCCGCCCTTCCAGCCCTTTTCGGCCTCTGCTTTTTTCTGGCCTCTACTTCCCTCTGGCCTCCCAGCTCTTTTCAGTCTCCCACCCCTTTTTGGCTTCCACATTTTTCTGGCCTCTATTTCCCTTCCAGCCTCCCAGCTCTTTTCAGTCTCCCACCCCTTTTTGGCTTCCACATTTTTCTGGCCTCTATTTCCCTTCCAGCCTCCCTTTTTGACCTCCTGCAGCTTTTTGGCCCCCGCTTTTCTCTGGCCTTTATGTGTTCTTTGAACTTCTGACCCTTTTTTGCCCACCCAGCCCTTTTCTGTCTCCCACCCCTTTTTGCACTCCACAATTTTCTACCTTTTACTTGCCCTCTGGCCTCACACCTGTAGAAGAATTTAAAATGTAATCTCTGGTATATTTGAAATAGATTTTAAGGCCTAGTGAAATATGTTCAGGACTGAGCTATATTGTAATATTACCAAGGCAACCGAAACGCTGCTCCACAGGCCTCGAAAGTGTTCTTAGCCTGCTGCTTGTATAGTCCCAGCCCAAGGCTGGTTTAAAATCCAGTCAAGCTGATCCTATAGAGACAGTTTTAACAAAGGGTGGTTAATTGACTAAACACAGGGGTTTTGCTAGATTAGGAGAATTTAGTATCTAGAAACTGCTCGCTCTACCTAAGCTTTTAACAGAATGTCTTGAAGTCTTAGAATTGTGCGAGGTGAAAACTAGTGGAAGAAAGATGAAGAAGATGATGACCCGAAAGATGACCCTGAAATCAGTTTCAACAAGGATTGGAACCAGAAGAGAAGAATTTGGCTGAGACAGGGGATTGTAGTGAACTTCAATAAATGATGAGAGCCAAGAACTAAAAGGTTGAGTGGAAACTTACAGAGACTTTGGACTTAGGTGATAGATTTAGGAATAGTGTATAAACTGTGCGAGGCCTTCGGACAACCTCGGGGGTCCATCAGTGAGGGGGGGCCCATCGCCCTTGCCGTGGTTAACCTTGGGGGCCCACCACCCTTGGGGCAGTTAAAGCCAGGCCCAGCACCCTTTGGGCACATCACCCTGGGGGCTGTGAACCCCGGGGGCCCATCACTTTTTGCTTCAAAGGACCTTGGGGTTGTGGCACCCACTGAAGTGACCACGAAATCTGTCACCATCCTGGGTGGCGCTCAGAGGGGTGTGGCAGTAGGGTCCTGTGCTCCTTTTGCTCCACTCAACACTGAGGAGCCCACCCGTTGGCCACTGGGTCTAAGTCCTGGGCTACCAGAGATGGAGTGACTGGGAGAGACCCCAGTAAAGAACTGTTCAGCCTGGAGAAGATTTGGGTGTCAGGGGTCCCACCCAGGTGGGGCCTCAGCAGTGGCAGTGACAGGACAAGGGGCGCAGGACACAAACCTTGACACAGAGTGACTTGGGGGGACACGTTTTTTACTGGGGGTGTGACTGAGGCCCCTTGGGGAGGTTCTGGGGTCTCTGATGGTGGAGGGATGAAAGACCACCTGGATGTGGCTACGGTGGCCTCCCAAGGGCTTGCCTGAGCCCCCTAGCACCCCTTTAAGGGCCCTGCTGACCCCCAGGCTCTCCCAGGGGCCTTCCTGAGCACCCCAGGACCCCATGAAGTTCCCTGCAGCCCCCCGAGGGACCCTCTCAAGCTCCCCCCGGACTTTGTGAAGGTCCCAGCTGACCCCCAGGGACCTGTCAGAGCCCCCCAGCACCCCATGACGGTCCCTGTTGACCCCCAGGGACATGCCTGAGCCCCCCAGCACCCAATGAAGGGACCTTCTGCCCCCCATCGAACCTCCCAACCCCCTCCAGGACCCCACAAATGTCTCTGCTGCACCCTGGGGACCCACAGGACCTTTTTCAGGAGGAGGGGGACAGCCGGTGACACCAGGGACATGGCGGGGGCTCAGCGTCTCCCCCAGGCCAGCGCGTGGAGGCGGTGGGCAGCATCCCGCAGCCGCCCGCGGTGCTCGAGGCGGCAGTGTAGCCCAGGGGGGATGGATGCTAGCCCCTCCCGCAGCCCCCAGCACCCAGCGGCGATGGTCCCCGTCGAGTCATTGTCCCCACCGTGCAGCACCCCCCGGGCACACAGGTCCCCCCAGCATCCGCCAGCTGCCAGCAGGGCCTCCAGGGCCACCATGGGTGCATCATGGCCACTGCGCCCAGGCCACCCCTCCAGTGCCCAGCCCAGGTATGCTGCGTCCCGCTCGGCTGGTGACAGAAGGGGTGGCACCTGCGGTGGGCCACGACCCTCCAGCAGCCCCCGGGATTCCAGGTACCTGCAGAGACATGGGACAGTGAGGTCACTGGGGACACTGGAGTCATTGAGGGCATGGGGCCACTGGGGTCATGGGGACACTGGGGTCACTGGGGATATTGGGGTCAGCAGGAACACTGGGGTCATGGGGACACTGGGGTCAGCAGGGATACTGGGGACATTGGGGTCATCGGTGTCACCGGTGACAGTGGGGTAAGCAGTGACACGGGGGGTCACCGGGCTGTGGCTCTCCAGCAGCCCCTGTGACACGAGGTACTTGTGGGGATGTTGGGGACAATTGGGGTATGGTGGCAGTGGGTGCAGTGGGGACATCAGTAACACCAGGGACACTGAGGTCACTGGGAGTGGGGGGTGGCCCTGGGCTGAGGGTGGCAGCACTGGCAGGGACACTGGGGACATGGGGACACAGGGTGGGAACTGGTGGTCCTGCGGCCAGACTGGGCACTGGGATCAGCAGTGACACCAGTGACGGAGGCATCGCCAGGACTGGGAGAGAGCCCCTCCCAGTGCTCCCAGTGCCCCCCTCACCGGTGCCAGGCATCCCCGAAGAAGGGCCAGGCAGCAGCGTTGTCCCCCACGGCCACCCCGGCACCTTCCACGTAGTCCCACGCGAGGGGCAGGACCCGCAGCAGCTCGGCCCCCCACCGCTCTGGGGGCTCCCCCCGAGCCCCCAGCGCCCCGAAGAGGGCCACTGCTAGTGCCCCGAGGTACCCTAAAGGGGACAGGGGTTTCAGGGGGTCTCCGGTGTCCCCTGTCGTCCCCCCCCGCCCCAGGCCTGGCACCCACCGGTGGGGTGGTGGTGGGTCATGCGGCCGCTCTCGATGCTCACCCGGATCAGCGTCGGCAGCTCCCAGGCGTGGGGGTACCTGCGCTGGCGTCAGCCCTGTCCCTGTCCCTCCTCTTGTCCCCCGCCCTGTCCCTGTAGCCCCGGCCTTGTCCCCATCCCCATCCCGCCACCCTTGGCCCCACTGTCCTTGTCCCCATTCCCCTGTCACCGGCCTCTCAGCTCCAGCACCACCACCTCCCCAGTCCCTGGTCCTTGTCCCCTCCAGCTCTGACACTCCCATGTCCCCATCCCCCTCTGTGTCCCCATCCCCCAGCCTCTGACACCCCCATGTCCCTGTCACCCCCATGTCCCCATCCCCCCCCAGGTCCCACACCCATGTCCCCATCCCCACATCCCCACATCCCCCCTTGTCCCTGTCTCCCCATGTCCCCATCCCCCTCCCATCTCTGACACCCATGTCCCCACCCCTGTCCCCTCCATGTCCCCATCCGCCCACTTCTGACACCCCCATGTCCCCAGCCCCATGTCCCCATCCCCTCATGTCCCCATCCCTCCACCCCTGACACCCCCATGTCCCCATCCTGCCCCCTCCGGTCTGACACCCCATGTCCCTGTCACCCCATGTCCCCATCCCCTCATGTCCCCATCCCTCCACCTGTGACACCCCCCGTCCCCCTCCCGCCCCCCCAGATCTGACAGCCCAGTGTCCCCATCCTTGTCCCCTCCAGCTACAACACCCCCACATCCCCCTCCCATTCCATGCCCCCCCAGCTCTGATAGCCCCACCCCCCATCCCCATGTGTCCCCCCATGTCCCCCCCACCGCCACTGTCCCCCCCCGTGTCCCTGTCCCCACCTGAGGCCGATGGCCAGGCTGCGCATGGCGGCCCCGCAGCCGGTGCCGCTGGGGTTGAAGGGGATGCGATAGCCCTCGGGCTCCCCCGGCCGCAGCTGCGAGGTGCCTGTGGGGGGGTGTGTGGGGGGTGAGACCCCCCTGGCACCCCCCAACCCCCCCCCAGACTGTCCCCCCCCACCACTCACCCAGGATGCTGGTGGGCCCTGGCTTGCGCCCCTCCATGTCACCCATGGCAGCCACGTACCGGCGAGCCAGCTCCTGCAAGAGGGGTTCCCCCTCCAGGCCTGGGGGCACGGGGGGGGCTAGTGAGGACCCCCCCTGGGCCACCCAAATAGGAGAGGAAGGCGAGGTGCCATGCACCCCCCCTCAACAGGAGGGGAAGGGGGACAACATCTGTGAACACCCCAAAACTCAGGGAAATAGGAACACTCCTGAGCACCCCAAATTGGGTGGGAAAGGGGTAACCCCCCTTGCACCCCCCCAACTTGGGAGGGGGAAATGGGCCCCCTCCAGCACCCAATATGGGAAGGAAGGGAACACAAACTCCCCCAAACCGGAGGGAAAAATAAGACACCTCCCCCCGCCCCGAGGGGAAATGGGGACCCCTCCAATCATATTTTGGGGGAAATAGGAAGCCTCCCTGGACCTCCTAAAAGCAGGGTGTGTGGAAATAGGATACCCCCACACCCCCTCCAGGGTCTGTCGGGGACCCCCAAAACCCCTCCCAAGGACCCCCCCATACAGCCCAGGGGTATAATGGGGACCCCCCCCACCTCCCACAGGACCACCCTGTACAGTCCAGGGGTATAATGGGACTCCCCACCCCCCCCAGGACCCCCCTGTACAGCCCAGGGGTATAATGGGGACCCCCCACCTCCCCACAGCCCCCCACCATGCAGCCCCAGGGTATAACAGGGACACCCCCCCACCACACAACACTCTGCTGTGGCCCTGGGGACCCTCCCCAGTGTTTGTGGGGTGCAACGGAGATCGTGTCGTCCCACCCCCCCCCCCCAAACCTGTGGCTAGGCCCTCGGCGGTCGCGAGGTGGAGGACAGTGTCATCGCTGACAGGCCACTCGGGGGGCTCGAGGGTGATGGCCTCCAGCCCCCCCAGTTCGGCCAGCTCGGCGTGGATCTGGGGGCCTGAGGTACAATATTCCCAGCGGCCCCCCCGGTAGCCCAGCGAGTCCCCCACCCCGCTCAGCACCATGGCTGCTTCGTAGGCTTCAACTGAGGGCTCCCTGGGGGGAACAGGGGGGGTTTAGGGGGTGCCAGCATTGGGGGGGGGGTGTGGGGAACTCCCAGGGGCACTCACGTCTCCTCCATTGCAGCAGCAGCTGGGGATGCCCATCAGGTTCGGGGCATGGGGCCAGTGCTGGCCGGGGGCCCTTAAGGACACCCCGGGGATTTTTTCTGGGGGGGACGGGAATGCTGGTCCCATGGCAAAGGGGATGAGGGGTGAGGGACCCCAGGGCCTCTGTGCCTGGGGGGTGGCAGGGATGGGGGAAGGCTCAGGGGGGGCCCAAAAGGCACTGAGGGGGGGTCTGGGGGGGGCACCCAGAGGGGCATGGAGAGGGGGTGTACCCAAAGAGGGCTGGGGTACCCAAAGGGGCATGGAGGATCTGGGGGGGGCACCCAAAGGGGACTGGGGGGGGTTTCAAAGGGGCACAGAAGAACATGGGTTCACCCAAAAGGGCTGGGGAGGGCATCTGAAGGGGCACACAAGCACATCAGGGGCACCCAAAAGGGTCAGGTGGGCACCCAAACACATGGGGGGCACCCAAAAAGGGGGGGTGGGCATCTACAGGGGCACCCAAGCAAATGGGGGGCACCCAAAAGGGTCAGGAGGGCACCCAAAGGGGCACCCAGTGGGGAGAGAGGCCCCAAGGGATTTGGGGTGCAGAGGGACGGGGAGTAGCAGCCCTGGGGGAAGTGGTGTGGGGAGAAAAGGAGCAATCCAAGGAAAAATGTCTCTGCCAAATATTTTCCCCGCTTTTAGTTCACTGGGATGGGGCAAAAACACGGCCCGGAGCCATATTTTGGGGCGCGATCCCCCAAAAGTGCTGTCGCTTGGGTTGGGGGAGCGATATGCAGTCCTGCTCTGACAACCGGGGCCTGCGCCGACCGAAAACCTCCGGGTTTTGTTATTCAAAAATGTAAAATTTATGTTTGGTGCTGGGCAACGAGCGGTTAAAAGATCGTCCTTAAATTTCAGGGCCCTAACGATGGAGTCAGGCCTCAAGGCCTCAGCGCAGGCCCAGCCAGGCCAGGAAAGTGTAACTCCTAGCGGCAGGTTTTAACCTTTTTTTTTTTTTTTTTCCCAAATTGTGCCAAAGGAGACACAAATCTTTGATCTGTTCGGAAAAATCCTGTTGGGGTGGGGGCGCGACAGGTGGTTGGTAGTAAAATAGGTAAATAATGAGGTTTAAAATTCATTGTCAGTTTGGAAAATTAAAAAATCCCCTGAAACCAAGGGCTCCCCTCCGCAGGCAGGACGCAGTAGAGCTGCTCCCGGGGACGCTCTCGGGCAGCGCTGGGCAGCGCTGGGGATCGCTCCGGCACAAGCGCCGCTTCCCAACAAAACTCTGCAGAGTTCTTGGGAACGGCCGGCGGGTGCGGACGGGCTCGGAGAGCTCAGTGCCCTCCTCTGAGCTGCGCAGGCCCCCCAGAGTGAGGGGCTGCTCCCTCCGGAGGGGTCCCCACAGCCTTTCTCACACTGTCCCCCAGGGCACTGGAGGGCTCTCGTGTCCCTCTCTGCTCACAGAGTCACTGCATCCGTCCTTCACCCCTCTTTGTTCCAGCTCTCAGGCACTTCTCTCCACACCGGCGTCTTCTCGGGCCCTTGTTTCCTTCAGGTTCCTGCTCTCAGGGCTGGACTCGGGGAGTTCTTCAGAGTGTCCCAGCTCTGTCGGACCTTTCCTAGGCGAGGAGTTCAAGGTTCTCAAGCCTCTCGCAAGTGGGCAACTGGGTAACGACTCCAGAGGGTAGTCAGGGAAAAGCAGAAATGAAATTATATACATTACAGCAAAACACGGAACAAACCAGCGCCAGTCACAGCTGAGCGATGTCTGACGGCAAAACTAAATGTCTCATTTCACAGGGCCCTGCACAGCAGCAGGTCCAAGATCTCAAGTACACGTGGAGCAACTTCCCTGCACCACCGCTCCCCCAGGACCCCCCTACTGGGTGGGCCCAGCGCCACTGCTCACTCATGGCCCCCCAGGACCCCTCTGTACTGGGGGCTGAGGTCTCCCTGCCCCCCACAGCCCCGGACCCCCCAGGACACCCCCAAACCCCTCAGGAGCCCCCCGGACACCCAGACCTCTCCAGGACTCCCCTGAACCCCCCCAGACCCCCCCGAGCTCCCCAGGACCCCCTGTGCTGGGTCTTGAGCACCAGGAGAGCTCCCTGGTCCCCCATAACCCCCCCAGACACACCCAGGAACCCCCCTGAAGCCCCCAGAACCCCCCCAAACCCTCCCAGGACCCGCTCTGCCCCCCCAGGACCCTCACAGACCCCCCTGAAGCCCCCCAGACCCCTCCAGAACCTCCCCAGAACTCCTTGTCCTGGGTGTTGAGCACAAGGAGGACACCCCTGGTCCCTCAGACCCCCCCCAAACCCCCACAGCCCCCCCCCTCAAACCCTGACCCTTCCCCAGGGGTCCTCAGCAAAGCACAACAGGAGAGGGGGGGGTCCGAGGGCAGTGCACAGTGAGAGGGGACAGAGGGGGGACACAGGGGGAGCGGGGGGGGACAGGGGAGACACAGGGGGACTGGGGGGGACACACAGGAGGACCAGGAAGACACAGGGGCACCAGGAGCGGGGCAGAGGGAGCGGGGGGGACACAGGGGCACTGGGGGTGGGGGCAGGGGGAGCAAGGGGGGGGTGTGGTGGTTTGACCTTGGCTAAATGCCAGGTACCCACCAAGTCGCTCTATCACTTCCCCCCCCTTCCCCTTTTTTCCTCGACAGGGCAAAGAGGGGAAAGAAAATAAGATAGAGAAAAAAAACCCCAACCCTTGTGGGTAAAACAACAGCAGTTTAATATAAGCAAAGCGAAGCAAAGGTCCGCGCGCGGAAGCAAAAAAAAGCAAACAGATTTATTCTCTACTTCCCATGAACAGGCGATGTCGGGCCTTCTCAGGAAGCAGGGCTCCCATACGCGGAGGGGTTGCCTCGGAGGACCAAGGGTGACACCCCCCGTCCTCCTTTCTCCCAGTTTATCCTCGAGCAGACGTCAGATGGTCTGGAATAGCCCTTTGGTCAGTCGGGGTCAGCTGTCCTGGTTGTGTCCCCTCCCAAGGTCTTGCCCACCCCGTCCCACTGGGGGGGGGAAATGTCGGAAAGAGCCTTGGTGCTGTGTGAGCACCACTCAGCAGTAGCCACAGCACCAGTGTGCTATCAACACCCTGCCAGCTCCAACATCAAACACAGCACCATGGGGGCTGCTGCAGGGGTGTTTTGCTGATCAGGGATACCAATGAAACTCGGACACCAGAGTGAAAAGAGCAGGCGTATTTTACTAGAAATAACCAAATAATGTAACAGAGTAATACAGACAACGTGCAGTAAGAAAAGGCAGAATAGTGCCCTCAAACAAACAGGGAAACACAGGGTAACGCATCAAACCGTTCCTGCCCGAGAAGGAGAACAGTGATTAAGGAAGATCCGTCCCCACTCGCACCCGTTGCCATCACCCAGACCCGCAGGCGCTGGGCAGCCCCGGGTGCAGCGAGGATTTGGGGAGCCTGTCCCGGCGAGTGGGAAATCCTACGCGGGGCGTCCACCCGTAGCTGAGGCACCCAAAGCGGCTGTGAGCGGGTCCGGCCTTAGGGACCCAAAAACCAGCAAGGCACAATAGCTGGCACCTCGGTTTTATGTGTAGTTCACTAGTGACTACACACTGGGTTAGCAGTTTTGGTTCAGGGCCTGTTGCTCAGGCTTCAATACTCCCACCTTTTCCATCAGAATAGGTGGTTTGCTATAACTCAGTATAACACCTGTTAGCACAGTGGTTATCAGTTATAAAACGGACAGGATTCAGCTATAGGTCAACTCTGCCTTGGGCCTATTGTCCAAGCCTGAGCACTTCAGGCACAAACCCCCATTTTACGTCTCAGAGATTAATTTTCAGCAGGCAAACTTTTGATTCTACGGACAAAAGCACGCTTTTTAGGGTTCAAGCCCTCGGTTTTAGGGCCCAAACTCCACTTCTTACAGTGCAAACCCTATTTTGGGGTCCAAACCCACCTTTTTCGGGTGCAAAGCCTCATTTTTCTACTCTAAGCCCTCATTTTTAGGGTCCAAAACCCCATTTTTATACTCCAAGCGTTCATTTTTCATAGACAACCCCTCACATTTAGGGCACAAACCCCCATCACAGCTCTCAGAGCTTCACTTGCAGAGCCCAAAGCTTTGACTCGATGGTTAACAGACCCTTTTCATCCTCCCAACCCTCCTTTTTAGAGGCCCAACTCTCCTTTTTACAGTACAGACCCTCTTTAGGTGGGGTGAGGTAGATGGGCTGATACCCACGTGCTGAGTTGTTCTGTTGCTCTACGGGGCCTTCAGACGAAGCCCATGGCTCCAGAACACCCACCCTGCTTCAGATCCCTCAGCGCTGGCTCAACCCGACTCTTCAACCCCTCCAGGGATGGGGACTCCCCCCCTGCCCTGGGCAGCCCATTCCAACGCCCAACAGCCCCTTCTGCAAAGAAATCCTTCCTAAGAGCCAGTCTGACCCTGCCCTGGCGCAGCTTGAGGCCATTCCCTCTTGGCCTGCCGCTGGGTCCTTGGCTCAAGAGACTCCTCCCCCCTCTCTGCACCCTCCTTTCAGGGAGTTGCAGAGGGCCAGGAGGTCTCCCCTCAGCCTCCTCTTCTCCAGACTAAACCCCCCCAGTTCCCTCAGCTGCTCCTCCTAAGACTTGTTCTCTGGATCCTTCACTAGTTTCGTTCTTCTCTGGCCACATTCCAGCACCTCAATGGCCTTTTTGGGGTGAGGACCCCCAAAACTGAACCCACTCATCGAGGGGCAGCTTCACCAGTGCACAGGGGTGAGATCCCTTCCCTGTCCCTGCTGGCCACGCTATGGCTGATACAAGCCAGGATGATGCCATTGGCCTTTTTGGCCACCTGGGCACAGCGCTGGCTCGTTATCCATCAATCACCCCCCAGGTCCCTCTCTGACTGGCAGCTCTCCAGCCACTCCTCCCCCAGCCTGTAGCCCTGCTGGGGGTTGTTGTGGCCCAAGGGCAGCACCCGGCCTTTGGCCTTAGTGAAACTCCTCCCGTTGGGCTCAGCCCATCGCTCCAGCCTGGCCAGGTCTCTCTGCAGAGCCTCCCTACCCTCGAGAGATCAACACTCCCACCCAACTGGGTGTCATCTGCAAACTGACTGACGGGGCACTCCATATCTCACTCAGTATCTCCCCCCAGTATCCCCAGTCCCCCCAGTGCCACCACCTGCCCACCACGTAACGGGGGAGGGACTGGGGCGGGGCGGGGGGAAACTGAGGCACAGCCCCACCCCCACCCCCTCCACCCACTCGGGGCGCCCCGATGCCTGGGTCCCCCCAAAATACTGCGGGGGGGGGCACAGAGTACAGCCCATAGGGGTGCATCTGGCCCTTTAAGAGAAGTTTTTGGGGGGGGGGGGGGGGGGGGGGGGCAGGCAGTGGGGTGAATCCCAGTTCAGCCCAGTTCAGCCCAGTTGGGGAGTCCCAGCGTGGGGGGGCTAGGGGGGCAGCACAAGGGTGAGGGGCACACACGTGTGCACGGGACACACACACGTGTGCGGGACTGCGCACGGGGGCCTCCCACAAGCTCCCAGTGCTCCCATTAACGCCCCCCCCCCCCGGGTGCATGTGACCCCGGCTGCCCGTGGGGAGGGCGGGGATGAGGAGGAGGAGCCCCTCGTGCAAACCCTCGTGCAAACACCCCCCCCACCCCCCGGGCTCAGTGCACCTGCGCAGCAGCGGGTGGGGTCTGAGAGGGGATTGGGGGGGCAGGGAGGGCATTTAGGGGGGGTGTTTCTGATGTCCAGCACCCCGTGGCCACCACCCAGCACCCCACAGCTGATGTCCAACACCCTGTGGCCACCATGCAGTGACCCATGGCCACCACCCAGCAAGCCGTGGCCGATGTCCAGCGCCCTGTGGCCACCACCCAGCATCCCATGTCTGGTGGCCAACACCCTACAGTCGGTGGCCAGAACCCTGTGGTGGGCATACATCAACCCACAGGTTATGCCCAGCACCGTGGCCACCACCTAGGGCCCCGTGGCCACTCAATGCCCCACGGATCCCACGTGGGGTCCCACAGATGCCACCCAGCGCTCTGTGGCCACCACCCAGCACCCTGTGGCCACCCAAGGTGCCATGGATCCCACCCAGTGGGGGGGGTCCCTCAAAGGGGGGGCTCGGAGCCCCCCAAAACCCTGGCAGGGCCCCCCCATTGGCCCCCCTTTGAGGTGGGGGGCTCCTGCCCCCGCCGCTGCCGTTGACGCCACCAGGACCCCTCCCCGCTGCCCAGGAACATCAGCATTTGGTGAGTTTGGGGTGGTGGGACCCCAAAAAATAGGGGGGACCCCAAAAATAGGGGGGGAAGGGATCCCTCTTCCCCATTGAAATGGGGGGTAAAACCACATTGCAGCTGGGGGGGGAGGTTTGGGGGGGCTGGGGGGGTTTCTGGGGACTGGTGGAGGTTTGGGGGGGTCAGGGGCCCCCCAATAACCCCCCCTTTCCCCCCCCCCAGGCTGTCCCCCCTCTGCCAACCACCTGGCCAAGCCCCCCGTGGCCACCCTGACCCTGGCCGGGACCCTGGTCGCCCCCAGTGAGGTGCTCCTGTCCCCCCTGCCGAGGAAGAGACCCGTGAGTCCCCCCCCCCAAAACCCAGCCCTACACCCCCTCAGCCCCCCCTTTTTATTTTTTTTGGGCCCCCCCCGCCAAGGGCACCACTCGCTGCTAGAAGCCGCCATCGCTTTATTGAAGCTGGAGAGGAAGGGGGGGGGGGGGGGGAGCCACACAAATCCACACCCCTTCCCCAATTCTACCCAAAAAAGGGGTGCAAGGGGGGGTGGGGGGGCTCCCCACAACCCCCCCCAAACCACCTTTTAAATATTTAACACCCCCCCAACAGCAAACTGCAGGTGGTGAGAACAAGGCATCCGCCATCCCCACTCATTTATGAAGAGGGGGGGTGGGCCAAAAGGAGGAAAAAAAAGGGGGATACGAGGGGGTACGGGGGGGCCCTAAACGATCATTTCCAGCTGCCGCGCGTATTCGATGACCTGCTTGGCCAGTTCGGTCGAGGGGATGGTGGCGTCTTCGGGCTTTTGTTGGCGGCTACTAAAACTGTAGTAGTTGTTGGGGCCCAACACCCATCCACGCTGCAAAAATTAAAAAAAAAAAAGGGATTCTGGGGTGTCCTGTAGTTTTGGGGACCCCCCCCCGGCGAAAAATCAGCCCCCCCCAAGCACCTTTTTGGCGTAATCTGTCATTTTTTCGGCGGTGGTGAAGAAGAGCATGCGGGTGGCTTCGCTGAAGAGGAGTTTTTCGTAGGCTTTCTCGATGCAGCTGGCGATTTCGTCACTGGGGGGGGTTTGGGGGGGGATAAGGGTTAAAAATGGGGGTGCAGCGAGGTTTGGGGGGGTCGAGGGGGTGCGGGGGGGGCTCACCGGGTGGTGTCGAGGAGGATATCCATGAAAAAAGTGTAACTTTCCGCCGGGATGTTGCCTTTGGCCAGGAAAACTTTGTTGTATCTGCCCTCCATTAAATACTGCGGAGAGAGGGAGCGTTACAAAAATTGAAATATATATATTAAAAAAAAGCAGGAAATTGCCTCAAAATAAGGGGGACCTGCTCGAGGGAAACGGGGTGCTTGATGTAGACGTTGCTCAGGATTTCTTTAGCCGGCAGCCGCTCCAGCTCGGTGTGGAACTCGGCGACGCGGTTCTGCGACAGCAAGAAGAGCAGGTTCAAGCCCAGGAGTTGGTGCTTGTAGGCTGATTCCGGCAGCTCCTCCCTGGGGGGGGGGGAATTAAAAAAAGGTGGGTTTGGGGGGAAAAAGGGGGGTTTTGGGGTCACCCGGAGTTTTGTGGCTTACTTGTAGTCATAGTAGTAGCACTTGAGCTGGGCCATGTAGCGCTCGAAGGAGGGGATGTCCTTCTGCAGGATGCTCCACTGGGCGCCGATCTCCAGGATGTCCCCTGGGGGGGCAAATAATTAAAAAAAAAGGGGGAAAAGGGAAAAGGGGGGGTAAAAATCAAGGGGGGGGGGGGGGGGGGGAGTCCCCCCACCCCCCTGAATTGGGGCACTCACGGGCCAGGAGGAGCTGCTGCTTGGTGAGCTTGGTGCCGGTGGTGGGGAGGAAGTTGAGCTCCAGTAAAGCGAGCTGGGGGGGGAAGGGGGGGGCATGGGTGGGGGACAGGGGGGGAGTGGGGAACAGACATAGGGGGATGGGGGGGCACCGAGGGGGGGGACAACAGAGGGGGACACCGAGGGTGGGGACACACATGACAACAGGGGGACACAGGGGGGAGAGCGAGGTGTGGGGGACACAGGGGGGGAATGCAGGGACAGGGGGAGACACCAAGGGGGGGGGACAGACGACAGAGGGGGACACAGGGGGGACACCGGGGGGGGGGGGGGGGGATGACGACAGAGGAGGGTACACCGAGGAGGGGGACAGACAGGGACAGAGGGGTACAGAGGGGAGGGGGGATGAAAAAGGGGGACACCAGTGGGGGGGGCCCGGGGACAACGACACAGGGGGACACAGGGGGACACACACACACAGAGTCAGAGCCGAGGGGGGGGGCAGAGCCTCCCGCCCCCCCCCCCCCCGAGACGCACAGGGCGGGTTAATTGATGTTCACGGGCGGCTGCAGGAAGCGGGGTGCTGGGGGGGGGGGGGCATCTGCTGACTCACACCCCCCCCGCGGGTTAATTAAAGCTTCTGGGTAATTAAAAACTTGTGAGGGCTCAGCCCAACCCCCCCCAATTTCATGGACACCCCCATTTCCCAGCCCCCCCCATGCCCAGTTTCAGGGCCCCCCCATTTCGCAGCCCCTCCCCGTCATTCCTAGACCCCCTTCCTCAGCCCCAGAGCCGCCCCCATTCCCAATGACAGAGAGGGCCCCCCCCCCTTGGTGTCCCCCCTGTCTGCCCCCATTCCCAGGTACCCCCCCCAATGACCCCCCGCGCCCCATTTCCAACCCCAGAGCCCCCCCTCAGCCCCTGCCCCGCCCTCCCCATCCTCAGGATCCCCCCTCAGCCCCTGCCCCGGCCCCCCCCGCACCTTGAGGCGCCCCAGGAGCTCCCCGCACTTGCTGAGGTCGGGGCTCTGGCGGCTCCACTCGCTCCGGAGCTGCTCGTACATCCCGGCGGCCGCCCGCAGCGCCCCCGCCTCCTCCGCCCCGCTCACCGCCCGCCCGGCCAGCGCCATGACCCGGCACCGCCGCGCTTGACGGCACCGACGCCGCGAGGCCGACGGCACCGTCACCACGGCGACGCCGCGCCGCAGCCAATCGCGGCGCGGGGGCGGGGCTAAAGCGTGCGGAGGGGAAGCGGCGCCGGCGAGGCGCGTGCGCAGAGGGATCGACCCCCCCCCACCCGGGCCGCGGGGGTGTGACGTCAGCGCGGGGGTGTGACGTCAGCGCTGGGTGTGCCGGGAGTCTCTGCTCTACCAGCACACACCTCCCAGGACAGCACTGAGTCCCTTTATAGTGCAGCTTCATCCATATTCAGGACGGGCGTACCCTGAGGGGGCTGCAAAGGTGTAAACAAGTTTCCCGGCTTTTCTCAGGTTTTCGGGGCTTTTCTCAGGTTTCCCTCACAGAAGGGGGATGACTCAGCACAGGGGTTTGTGTAGTGGCTTGAAGATGGGGCCATTTTAGCTCCCTTCTAACAACTGATTTTAACAATAGAAACTATACACATATATCTTATTTCTTATTTACATAAGAGAATTACAAAACTGTTCGGCCACAACATCCTGACTGCAACTTCTTTTTCCCCTTGAGATTTGAATAACAAATACCATATATGTTTTATTACACCTGTGACACGCCATATGTCCCGTGACACACCATACGTCCCGTGACACGCCATACATACCATGACACGCCATACATACCATGACACGCCATACATACCATGACACGCCATACATACCATGACACGCCATACATACCATGACACGCCATACATCCCTGTGACATGCCATACGTCCCGTGACACGCCATACATACCATGACACGCCATACATACCATGACACGCCATACATCCCGTGACACGCCATACGGCCCCCCCAGCACAACGCACCCCCCGTATGGCCCCACGGCACCCATATGGCCTCCTGCCATGGGGCCATCGTGGCCACGGCGCGGCGGGTCTGTGGGTGACGTGGGTGCTGTGGGTGCCAGGGGACCGTGGGACTGTGGGGGCCGTGGGACCACGGTGCTGTGGGTGCTGTGGGACTGTGGGTTTGTGGGTCTGTGGGTGCTGTGGGTGCCATGGGACCGTGCAGACCATGGGTGCTGTGGGACTGTGGGTGCTGCGGGTCCGTGGGTGCTGTGGGACCGTGGGTCGATGGATTTGTGGGTGCTGTGGGCCCATGGGTGCCGTGTGTCCCCGTGGCCCTGTGTCCCCGTGGCCGTGTGTCCCCGTGGCCGTGGGGCGGCGCGGGGGGCACAGACTGACACCACACGTGGCCGTTTCCCAGGGGGTTTCTTTGGGGTCGGTGCCTGCACCAACAGCAACAGCCCCCGCGTGTCCCCCCCCCCGTCTGTGTGTCCCCCCCTCTGTGTCCCCTCCCCGCATGTCCCCTCCCCCCTGTGTCCCCCCCCACCTCCCCGGGAGGGACGAGCCGCTACGAAATTGGGGTTAAAAACAGGGACACCCCCACCCCTCCACCCCCTCCCCGGGGTGGCTTTAAAAAACACTCGTGGTAAGAAAAGGCCCCCCCGGACCCCACTGTGGGGGGTCTCGAGGGGGTCCGGGGGGTCCCTGAGGTGGCCGTAGGGGTCCCTGGGGTCCCCCTGAGGTGCAGGGGAGCGGCCGTGGCTTGCACACGTGTGTGCCCCCCCCCGACACTTCCCCCCCCCCCCGCGGGGACAGGGGGGACACGGGGGGACTGGGGGGGTTCCTAAGGGAGTGTGGGGACCCTCGGGGGACATGTGGGGGGTGACAGGAGCACCCTGAGGGGACATGAAGACCCTCAGGGGACATGGGGGTGTCAGGAGGACCCCAAGGGGACCTGGGCACCCTTGGGGGCCAGGAGGAAGGTGGGGGGGGGGTCACTGCACCACGGTGGCACCTACCTACTTATCCAGATCGACGCCCTGGGGTGGGTGGGGGGAGAGAAGAAGGGGGGTCAGCGGGGGTTGGGAGCCCTTCAGGACCGCCCCAACCCCCCCAGGGTACCCCAACCCCCCCCCGGGGGCGCCCCAACCACCCCAGGGTACCCCAAACCCACCTCGGCGCCGGTCTCGGAGCTGTTGGCCAACATCTCCTGCAGCGCCCGCACCGAGAGCGACTGCTCCAGCACGAAGCAGCAGACGGCCAGGTCGGGGGGGACATTCTGGGGGCGGGGGGGGGACACAGGGAAAGGGACGGGGATGTGAGGATGGGGACACGGGGACCGCCATTTACTGGGCGGCTCAGGGCCGGGACTTCGAGGTGCAGACGGGCACCTTGGCCTTCTCCGTCACCCTCTTCACCATCTTCGCCTTCGTCTGCATCAGCGTCCTCATGTACCGCCGCCGGCCCCACATCGGCGGCGAGCTGGGGGGCCCCCGCACCCCCAAACTCCTCACTGCCGGCCTCTTCCTCGGCCTCTGGCTGCTCTACATCCTCTTCGCCAGCCTGGAGGCCTATTGTCACATCAAGGGCTTCTGAGGGGGGGCTGGGGGGTGGGGGAAAGGGGGACACACACACACGGCCCCACGTCACCCCGTGACGGGGGGGGGACGGGGAGGGTGCTCCCCAGGGGGACACGTCCCCGCGGGGGCCGGCCGGGGCCACCACGGCCTTTGGGGGATGCGTGTCCTTGTCCCCTTGGGGTGCTCCTGGCATCTCCCCATGTCCCCTCGGAGTCCTTCTGACACCCCCTTGTCCCCCAAGGGTCTCCATGTCCCCTCAGGGTCCTCCTGACATCCCCCCATGTCCGACCCTGCCGACCCCCCTGAGACCCCCCAATCCCCCTGAGACCCCCAAATCCTTCTGGGATGCCCAAATCCCCCAGGACCCCCACATTGAGCCCAGGAACTCCCAAATCCCCCTGGGACCCCCACATTGAACCCAGGAGCCCCCCAAATCCTACAGGACCCCCACATTGAGCCCAGGGACCCCGCTGATCCCCCTGAGCCCCCCAAATCCCCCTGAGACCCCCCAATCCTCCTGGGACCCCACCTCCCTCAGGCTGCCCAGCCAGAACAGAGGAGCCCCAGTGGCCCAGGCCCCCCCCAAGACCCCCAGCCCCCCCAAACCCCCCCAGGCCCCCCCAACCGCCCCCCCCCGGTCTCACCGGCACCGGCGTGGGTGAACCAGGAGGTGAGGGAGTTGAGGTTGATGGTGCGGAAGAGGACGGGGCGCGCGGGCGAGGGGCCGGGGGCCACCCTGATGCAGACGCTGGGGAACTCCTCCCCCGGGGTCACCAGCAGCTCGAAGACCCGCAGCGGCGACGGCAGCGGGAAGTCGAAGTGCTGGGACACGGGGACACGGGGGACGTGGGGACACGGGGACCCAGCGTGGAACCACCATGGGGACATGGGGACACGGGGGACGTGGGGACACGGGGACCCAGCGTGGAACCACCATGGGGACATGGGGACACGGGGGATGTGGGGACATGGGGACCCAGTGTGGAACCGCCATGGGGACACGGGGGACATGGGGACATGGGGACCCAGCGTGGAACGGCCATGGGGACACAGGGACACGGGGGACATGGGGACATGGGGACCCAGTGTGGGGACACGGGGACATGGGGGACGTGGGGACACGGGGACCCAGCATGGAACCGCCATGGGGACATGGGGACACGGGGGATGTGGGGACATGGGGACCCAGTGTGGAACTGCCATGGGGACATGGGGACACGGGGGATGTGGGGACATGGGGACCCAGTGTGGAACCGCCATGGGGACACGGGGGACATGGGGACATGGGGACCCAGTGTGGGGACACGGGGACCCAGCGTGGAACGGCCATGGGGACACAGGGACACGGGGGACATGGGGACATGGGGACCCAGTGTGGGGACACGGGGACATGGGGGACGTGGGGACACGGGGACCCAGCATGGAACCGCCATGGGGACACGGGGGACATGGGGACATGGGGACCCAGCGTGGAACCATCATGGGGACACAAGGACATGGGGGACGTGGGGACACAGGGACCCAGCATGGAACCGCCATGGGGACACGGGGACCCAGCATGGAACCGCCCTGGGGACATGGGGACATGGGGCACGTGGGGACACAGCGATGCAGCGTGGAACCACCATTGGGACATGGGGACACGGGGGACGTGGGGACACGGGGACCCAGTGTGGGGACACAGGGACATGGGGGATGTGGGGACACGGGGACCCAGCATGGAACTGCCATGGGGACATGGGGGACATGGGGACACGGGGACCCAGTGTGGGGACACAGGGACATGGGGGATGTGGGGACACGGGGACCCAGCATGGAACTGCCATGGGGACACGGGAATGTGGTGACACGGGGACACAGGGAACTGCCATGGGGATTTGGGGACGTGGGGACACAGGGACCCACCATGAGGACACGGGATGTGGGGACACAGATCCCCCCATGGGGACACGGGGACACAGGAGCCCCGTACGGGGGTTATTGGGGACACAGGTTGGGGGGAGGGGAGAGGGGACACTGTTGGGGACAGGGTGGGGGTCAGGGGTCAGAGGTCAGGGGTCGGGGGGCCCTACCTTGACCAACATGAACTTCTGCAGGGGCTGGTACCACTGCAGCAGCACCACGCCGGCGTCCAGCGCCCCGCACAGGTAGTGACACCCCGTCTGCCCGTTCCTGGCTGGGGACACGGGGGGGGACCCCATCAGACACCCCCTTGAGCCCCCCCAAACCCCCCCGAGCCCCCCCACGCACCCACGCAGCAGGTGCGGCAGCCCTTGGTGTCGGGGATCTTGGTGGAGGTGACGTTCTTCCTGCGGGGGACACACACACAAATACTGGGGTCCCCTGGGGTGCAGCTGCACTCTGGGGGGGACCCCCACTCCCCAAACTCCCCCTTCCCCAACGCCCCCCCCAGAACTGTCCCCTCACGTATCCCCCAGGCTCAGACCGGAGCTGGGGGGGTCCCAATGTCCGAGCAAGGGGTGATACTCCTGTTACCTTGGGGGGGGGGGGGGTCCCCCCAATTATCTGGGCAGCAAACCCCCAACCCCTCCCCATGTCCCCATCACCCCTCCATGTCCCCCCAACTCCTCCCCATGTCCCCCCAACCCCTCCCTGTGTCCCCATCACCCTCCCCATGTCCCCATCACACCCCCATGTCCCCCCAACCCCTCTTTTTTTTAATATATATATTTCAATTTTTGTAACGCTCCCTCTCTCCGCAGTATTTAATGGAGGGCAGATACAACAAAGTTTTCCTGGCCAAAGGCAACATCCCGGCGGAAAGTTACACTTTTTTCATGGATATCCTCCTCGACACCACCCGGTGAGCCCCCCCCGCACCCCCTCGACCCCCCCAAACCTCGCTGCACCCCCATTTTTAACCCTTATCCCCCCCCCACCCCCCCAGTGACGAAATCGCCAGCGGCATCGAGAAAGCTGATCAGCGAAGCCACCTGCCTGCTCCTCAGCGCCGCCGGAAAAATGACCCGTTACGCCAAAAAGGTGCTTGGGGGGGGCTGATTTTTCGCGGGGGGGGTCCCCAAAACTACAGGACACCCCAAAATCCCTTTTTTTTTTTTTAATTTTTGCAGCGTGGATGGGTGTTGGGCCCCAACAACTACTACAGTTTTAGTAGCTGCCCCCAGAAAAACAGACGCCACCATCCCCTCGACCGAACTGGCCAAGCAGGTCATCGAATACGTGCGGCAGCTGGAAATGATCATTTAGGCCCCCCCCGTACCCCCCCGTACCCCCCCGTACCCCCTTTTTTTCCCACCTTTCAGACCCCCCCCTCCCCTTCGAGCCATCCGCCATCCACCATCCTCCGGGGCGTCCCCACTCATTTATGTTCTCGCCACCTGCAGTTTGTTGTTGGGGGGGTGTTAAATATTTAAAAGGTGGTTTGGGGGGGTTGTGGGGAGCCCCCCCGCCCCCCCCTTGCACCCCCTTTTTGGGTAGAATTGGGGGAGGGGGTGTGGATTTGTGTGCCCCCCCCCTTCCTCTCCAGATTCAATAAAGCGATGGCGGCTTCTAGCAGTGATGGTGCCCTTGGGGAGGCCCCCCCCAAAAAAATAAAAAGGGGGGTCTGAGGGGGTGCAGGGGTGGGTTTTGGGGGGGGGGGCTCAGTGGTTTCTTCCTCCCTCCTCCTCCTCTTCCTGCCTCTTCCTCGGCAGGGGGGGCCAGCAGCACCTCGCTGGGGGCGACCAGGGTCCCGGCCAGGGTCAGGGTGGCCGCGGGAGGCTTGGCCAGGTGGTTGGTGGGGGGGACATCCTGGGGGGGGCAAAGGGGGGGTTATTGGGGGGCCCCTGACCCCCCCAAACCTCCACCAGCCCCCAGAAACTCCCTCGATGCTCCCCCAGCCCTCCCAGCCCTCCCCCCCCCCAGCTGCAATGTGGTTTTACACCCCATTTCAATGGGGAAGAGGGATCCCTTCCCCCCCACTATTTTTGGGGTCCCCCCCCAATTTTGGGCCCCCCCCCATTTTTTGGGGTCCCCCGCACCCAAACTCACCAAGCGCTGATGTTCCTGGGCAGCAGGGAGGGGTCCTGGTGACGTCAATGGCAGTGGTGGGGGCACTCCTGCCCCCACCTCAAAGGGGGGCCAATGGGGGGGCCCTGCCGGGGTTTTGGGGGGCTCAGAGCCCTCCCTTTGGGGGACATCCCCAAAGTGGATGGGATCCGTGGCACCTTGGGTGGCCACGGGGCTCTGGGTGGTGGCCACAGAGAGCTGGGTGGCATCTGTGGCGCCCCGGGTGGGATCCATGGGCGTTGGGTGGCCACGGGGCGCTGGGTGGTGGCCACAGAGCGCTGGGTGGCATCTGTGGGGCCCTGGGTGGGATCTGTATGGCATTGGGTGGCCACAAGGTGCAGGGTGGTGGTCACAGAGTGCTGGGTGGCATCTGTGGGGCCCTGGGTGGGTTCTGTGGGGCATTGGTTGGCCACAGGGCACGAGGTGGTGGCCACGGGCACTGGGCATCACCTGTGGGATGATGGATGTCCACTGCATGGTGCTGGCCACCAGGTGTGGGATGCTGGGTGGTGGTCACGGGGGAGGCTGGGGGGTGACCACAGCTTGCTGAGTGTTGGCCACGGGTCGCTGCGTGGTGGCCACAGGGTGCTGGACATCAGCTGTGGAGTGCTGGGTGGTGGTCACGGGAGGCTGGGGGGTGGCCACAGCTTGCTGGGTGTTGGCCACGGGTTGCTGCATGGTGGCTACAGGGTGCTGGACATCAGCTGTGGGGTGCTGGGTGTTGGCCACGGGTTGCTGGTTGGTGGCCGCAGGGCACTGGACATCAGAACCCCCCAACCCCCCTCACCCCCCCAAAATGCCCTCCCTGCCCCCCAATCCCCTCTCAGACCCCCAGGACGCCCCCCAAATGCCCCCCCGCCCCCCAATCCCCTCTCAGACACCCCTCACCCCCCCAAAATGCCCCCCGCCCCCCAATCCCCTCTCAGACCCCCCCTCACCCCCAAAAATGCACCCCCTGCACCCCAATCTCCTGTCAGACCCCCCTCACCCCCCAAAAATGTCCCCCCCGCCCCCAATCCCCTCTCAGACCCCCCTCACCCCCCCAAAATGCCCCCCGCCCCCCAATCCCCTCTCAGACCCCCCTCACCTCCCCAAAATGCCCCCCGCCCCCCAATCCCCTCTCAGACCCCTCTGCACTCCCCCAAAATGCCCCCTCCACTCCCCCAATCCCCTCTCAGACCCCTTTCACCCCCCCAAATCCCCCCCCCGCCCCCCCAATCCCCTCTCAGACCTGGCCCGCGGCCGTGCAGGCGCCTTGAGCCCGGGGGGGTTTGCACAAGGGGCTTCTCCTTCTCCTCCTCCCCGCCCCCTCCCTGCAGGCAGCCGGGGTCACACGCACCCAGGGATGGGGTGGGGGGGGTTACTGGGAGCTTGTGCGCAGCCCTGCACACGTGTGTGTGTGTCCCCGTGCACACGCGTGTTATAAAAGCCGAGGCAGAGCCGCAAATCTCTTTTTATAAATGTATTTGCAGTAAGAACAAGCAAAAAGGCTAGGCACGCCGGGGGGCAGGGGGGGCTTCCTGCTCCGCACCGACGAGCACCGGGTGGTGCTGCCTCACTCCCTTTTATAGTCCCATCCCCACACGCGCAGCAGGGTCCCTCAAACTTCCCCGGGCTTTCTGGGGTTGCCGGGGCTCCTGGCAGGGTTCCTCCGATCATATTTCACCTGCACAATCCGCTGTTGCTGGGGGCTTCTGACGGGGGTCCCGCCAGTAATTTTCCACCTGCTTAGCATCAGTCACTGAGGGAAAAAACCTCCAAACCCCTTTTAACAATAAAACCATGATAAATCTCCTTTAACTTATGTACATGATAAACACTAACAAAGTCACCATATTTTAGCACGAATCACCACCATATTCTTCACAATCCCTCGCCTTTTGTTTTATCAAATTGATTCGTGTTTGGGTTTCAAAACGGGCTAAGGTTTGTTGTACGGGATTTGGGTGTTTTGTTTTCTTTAGTTTAACCATCATTAGTGGGTGTACCTTTTCTCCTCTGGCCAACTCAGGATCTATTGGTATTGCAGAGATTTGCATCCCTTGAACGAGTGAATGAATCAATCTAATAAAACATGGAATCATACATGGTATAAACATTAGGGCAGCAAATGCCACAACAGATAAAATAAAAGCTGTTTTACCCACGGGGCTCCAGGTAACCAGGACCATAGATCGCCCTTCCAGCCACTCCACGTCTGGACAGGGACATGAGCCAGTTTTCTGATATCGGTGGTCATTTGAAGGACCACTTCTCCTACATCATCTATTTCTAGGCAACAACTGGAGACATTTAATTTTCCACATACCCCTCCCTCTTCAGCGAGCAGGTAGTCCAGGACCATGCGATGTTGGAGGATCGCAGTGCGCATCTGCTGAGCCTGTTGAGCTAAAAGATCTATGGCATTAGCAGTTTTATTCGTAATGATTTCTAAAACTGCTTGCAGTCTAGTTATACAATTCAAATTATAAGTTGGTTCTCTTGCCCCTGATATTGGTTCATTAGGGTTCCAGGTGGCAGGTCCATAGTGTTTAATTATTCTCTCAGGAGGCCACTCATTTTCCCCCCACTTCTGTGTTCCACCTATTCTGAAATCAATGGATCGCTTACGACGGGTAATACTCTTATTTCCTAATTTATCATATAATTTTATTCCTAATTGGGGGCCATCCGCCTCTGGAAGAAGGACAAATAGAGGTCGGATAATCCCCATATAACAGATTCCTGACCAGTTTGTCGGTAATTGTTTGTAGGCAGTATGTCCGCATATCCAATAGTGGCCTTTTTTGGCCTTCGTACCTTTGGCAAATGGTCCCTCTGCAGTCCTTGGGGTTTGAAAATAAGTCGTATTTTTGTCACCCAAAGGGCTGAAAACTTCGTTTAAATTGTTATTTATCCGTATAGTACAATACCAGGACCCAGTGTCATTTTTCCATTCACAAGTTCGATTATAAAAACTGTTTCCTCGTAGTTTGGCATATTCAGTTTCATTTTTGTCTGACCAGAACCCCTTGAATCCTTTGCTGCGTCCTTGTTCGTTAAGCCACAACCATATATAGATACCTCTATCTTTGTTAATTAACTTATGTGTAAGTGTCCATTGACACTTACTCTCTCCCACATCAACTCCTCCTTTCTGAGTTCGGTTCAGACAAAATTTACCCTTGTTAGGGAATTGAACTGGCCATTTTTCACTATCTTCCCAGGCAGTATTATTAACATCACTATAGTTACTTACAATTTGTGCTGGGGAAGGGGCACAGAGACCCACGGCCAACTTGACAATCCCAGAGGTCCCCCACAAACCCAGCAGTGACTTAAATTGAAAGTTTTACTTATAGTTTTTGCTAACGGAACAAACTCATTCTCTTCAAAGGGGTCACATAAGCTGGTAGTGTTTTGACCCTTTTTAGCCATCACGAGGCCAACACACAACATGAGGGAAAAAGCCAGTCGCCATCGTGAGGTCCGGTATGGCACATTTTTCTGTTTACCCCTGGACCCATTGGGTTGCTGCCAACGGTCGGGTTTGTGTCTTCTTAACAGCAAAAATGGAGGCCAACCCAGTCTTGCCCTCACTTGGACTTACTCTCAGCTTTTCCCTCACTCTCTTACTTCCCTTTTTTTTCAGTTTCTTTGTTCAACTATACAAACTGACTTATGTTTTCATGCAAAACAGTCTAAAACCGAAAAAAACCTGTGAATGTTACAACCTTTTAACATATATACATACACACAGGGTTCATGTGGACGATTCAGGATCTTTACTACTGTTGATGTCGCTCTGTCTGCCTCGGTAAGTCCAGTCCTATTTTAACTCCGTCGCATTCGGAGCTTCAAATCTCCAGGCGTTGACTCGATCTTCCAATCTGATTCACCTGTGACTGGTCCTTTCACCCTGGAAATACGAGTCCATCCTCTTTCAGCAGTTCTTACAGCTGTCTCCGTAGTCAACACCACCAGGAATGGTCCTCCCCATCTAGGAGATAAGCTTTCCTCCTTCCAGGTTTTAATCATTACTTTACCAAATATAGTCAGGGGATAGCTGGTTAAGTAGCATATAGGGGTTTGCTACCACAGGGAAACGAGCCACAGTTCGCTGATTCACAGCCCTTAAATCTTGCACCGATCTGTAAGATCCGTCTGATTTTAGAACTGGTAAAATAGGTGTGTTATGTGGAGACATGCAAGGTTCCGATGTGCCTTTACTTAGTAATTCGTCTATTATTGGTTCCAACCCCTCTCGGCCCTTTAGGGGAATGGGGTATTGTTTTATCCGAATTGGTGTCTCCGGATCAATTAAATTAATTTTAATAGGTTTTATTTCAAGTTTTCCAGTCTCTCCTTTTGTATACCAGACCTTCGTATCTATTTGTTGTTTGTCTTTTTCCGTTAATGTATAAATTTTTAGTTCTTTTTCTTGTATTATTATTAATTTTAACTCCGTCATTAAATCTCTTCCCAGGTTATTTTCAGCCTCTGGCAGCAACAGTAAATCCCCTATAACGATACGGGGTTGGGATTCTATTTCTACATCCCCGACACCTGGTACTTTAAATGGTTCCCCTTTAGCTCCTATTACTAGAGCAGTTTCTTTTTCCACTTTACATCCCCTCGGAATGTTTCTCACAGTTGATTTCTCGGCACCCACATCTACTAAAAACTCAAACTCCTCTCCCTGGGGACCTAATTTCAATTTTATCAAGGGCTCCTCTGATGTCTTTGTCCCCAGGAAATAGAGCCCCTGACACCCCTATTCTCCTTTAAACATCCTTTCATCCCGCTCTCGCTTTCTACAATTCCGTTGTAAATGTCCCTTCTTTCCACAATAATAGCAGGTTAATGTGTTTTCTCTAATTACCGTCCCTCTCTTTTCACCACCTAAAGCTCCAGGTGATTCATTAGAGCGAGATCTCGGAGGCTTCTCCTCTCTCCGCTGAGTTTCTCTGACTGCTACAAGTATTTTCGCCTTCACTCTCTGCTTTTCTTCGTCCCTTCTAACATACACCTTCTGTGCTTCTCTCAACAGCTCCTGCAGACCCCGATCTTGCCAGTCATCTAACTTTTTTCATTTCTCTCTGGTATCACCCCACGATTTGGCCACGAACTGAGTTTTCAGCAAAGCCTCTCCCACCGGGGAGGTCAGGTCTACCCCCGAACATATTTGTGAAATCTGTTGCTCGCTCTCTGCTTTATTCCCCGGCCGGGCTCCTCCAGCACCGCGCTCAGACCGCAGCGCTCGGCGCAGCCCCCGCGGGGGTGCAGCCGCCGTCGGGCCCCTCCCTGCGGTGCCGCGGGGGGGCCGGGTCCTGGTGCGGGGTCGTGCCGCGGTCCCGGGGGCCGCCCGCCGCCGCCAACGCCTTCCCAAACCTCTGCCCCACTATTTGTTGTTTGTTTCTGTTTTTCTTGGTTGCTGGTTCTGCTAGTTGATGGAGGGGAAGGAGCGGTAGGCTTTGGTTCCTCATCCTCTGAGCTTCCCTCGTGAGGAGGAGGAAGATTTGCTAAAGGCTCCCATTCTTTGAAAGTTCTCTTATTAGTGTTTTTATTCTTTAGTAATAGCATTTTTGATGTTATTCGGGAACCTCTCCACACCTGAGCATAGTTACATTCGTCTTGATTATAGGGTTTTTTATTACTTAGATATGAATTTAACGCCTGACATGTCCAATCGTCAGTAGTTCCAAATTTTGGCCAAAATAAATCATCAGATTTAATAGGTTCTTCCGTCCATTCGACCATGCGATACTGAATCATTTTTTCTTTACTTTTCCCTTTTGTTTCTGACCAATTAGCCCAATTTCTCAGCATACAACCCAGGGGACTGTCCTGAGAAGTGTCGGGCAAATCGCTCCCTCTCTGGGAACCTCTCCGTGGGCTCCCCGAGCCGCGGGATTTACTCCCTTTCTGGCCCATAACCCTGAGATAAAACCTATCCCGAATCTCTTAACCCTGGGATAAAACCTATCCCGAATCTCTTAACCCTGGGATAAAACCTATCCCGAATCTCTTGCCGGCAACCCTGGGATAAAACAAACCCCTATCAACCCTAGGATAATGCCTATCCTGAAAACCCTTGCCTGAGGCCTTTCAAACCCTTTTTTTCTTTCGCTTCGCCCCTTCGCCGGCCAGGCCTCTCGCGAGACTCTGGAACCGCGGCTAGAAGGGCTCCGCACTCGCTTCGTCACACTGTCACGTCTCAGTCACACCGCACTCACTCAGGCAGAAAATCACCCCTCCCGCACCAGGCGTCACTCACAGTCCGAGGGCTTCGCCTGGATCCTTCGCGGGGAATCTCCGGGGAGCGTCGTCTGGGGATTTCGCTTTTCTTTTGCTTGTTCTTATCGCCTTCTGTTCGTGATACTGTCGGTCCGAGGAAGCAAAGGAATCCGGGAGCCACCGAAAAGGTGGGGCGCCTCCCCTGGAAACCAGCACTCCACGGGTCCCGAAGTATCACGTCGGGGGCACCAAATTGTTATAAATGCCGAGGCAGAGCCGAAAATATATTTTATAAATTTATTTGCAATGAGAACAAGTAAAAAAAATTTGGCACGCCGGGGGGCAGGGGGGGCTTCCTGCTCCGCACCGACGAGCACCGGGTGGTGCTGCCTCACTCCCTTTTATAGTCCCATCCCCACACGCGCAGCAGGGTCCCTCAAACTTCCCCGGGCTTTCTGGGGTTGCCGGGGCTCCTGGCAGGGTTCCTCCGATCATATTTCACCTGCACAATCCGCTGTTGCTGGGGGCTTCTGACGGGGGTCCCGCCAGTAATTTTCCACCTGCTTAGCATCAGTCACTGAGGGAAAAAACCTCCAAACCCCTTTTAACAATAAAACTATGACAAATCTCCTTTAACTTATGCACATGGAAAACTCTTAACAAAGTCATCATATTTTAACACGAATCACCACCATATTCTTCACACGTGTGTGCCCCTCACCCATGGGCTGCCCCCCCCAGCCCCCCCTCGCTGGGACTCCCCAGCTGGCCTTTGGAAGAAGGGACTGGCCACTCACAGTGATTACAAAGAGGCTGTGAGGCTGTGCAGGGTGGAAATCAGGAGGCCCAAAGCCCAGCTAGAAATGAATCTGGCTTCAGCAGTCAAGGACAACAAGAAATGTTTCTATAAGTACGTCAACAGCAGAAGAAAGACCAGGGAGAGCCTCCATCCCCTGCCAGACGCAGGAGGAAACGTGGTAACCAGTGATGAGGAGAAGGCTGAGGTGCTTAATGCCTTCTTTGCCTCAGTCTTTTAATAGCAAGAGCAGTTGTACTGAGGGAATCCAGCCTCCTCCGCCAGACAGAGACTGGGAGAACGACCCCCCCGCAATGCAGGAGGAGACGGTCAGTGACCTGCTGCATCACACAGACACACACAAGTCTGTGGGACCAGACGGGATACACCCGAGGGTGCTGAAGGAGCTGGCTGGGTGCTCGCCAAGCCGCTTTCCATCATTTCCCAGCAGTCCTGGCTGACCGGGGAGGTCCTGACAGATTGGAAACTGGCCAATGTGACGCCCAGAGATAAGAAGGGTCGGAAAGATGATCCGGGAAATTACAGGCCTGTCAGCTTGACGTCGGTGCCCGGGAAGCTGATGGAGCAGCTCCTCCTGAGCACCATCACACAGCACGTGCGGGACAGCCAGATGGTCAGGCCCAGTGAGCGGGTTTAGGAAGGGCAGGTCCTGCCTGACAAACCTGATCTCCTTCTATGACAAAGTGACCTACTTATTGGATGAGGGAAAGGCTGTGGATGTTGTTTACCTTGACTTTAGCAAGGCCTTTGACACCATTTCCCACAACATTCTTCTGGCGAAACTGGCTGCTCGAGGCTTAAATGATCGCACGCTTTGCTGGGTAAAAAACTGGCCAATGGCCGGGCCCAGAGAGTGGTGGGGAACGGAGTTAAATCCAGTTGGCGGCCGGTCACGAGTGGTGTCCACCAGGGCTCAGTTTTGGGGCCACTCCTGTTTAACATCTTTATCGATGGTCTGGACGAGGGGATCGAGTGCCCCCTCAGTCAGTTTGCAGATGACACCCAGTTGGGTGGGAGTGTTGATCTCTCGAGGGTAGGGAGGCTCTGCAGAGAGACCTGGCCAGGCTGGAGCGATGGGCTGAGCCCAACGGGAGGAGTTTCACTAAGGCCAAAGGCCGGGTGCTGCCCTTGGGCCACAACAACCCCCAGCAGGGCTACAGGCTGGGGGAGGAGTGGCTGGAGAGCTGCCAGTCAGAGAGGGACCTGGGGGGTGATTGATGGATAACGAGCCAGCGCTGTGCCCAGGTGGCCAAGAAGGCCAATGGCATCATCCTGGCTTGTATCAGCCCTAGCGTGGCCAGCAGGGACAGGGAAGGGATCTCACCCCTGTGCTCGGCCGCCCCTCGATGAGTGGGTTCAGTTTTGGGGCTCCTCACCCCTAAAAGGCCACTGAGGTGCTGGAATGTGGCCAGAGAAGAACGAAACTAGTGAAGGATCCAGAGAACAAGTCTTAGGAGGAGCAGCTGAGGGAACTGGGGGGGTTTAGTGTGGAGAAGAGGAGGCTGAGGGGAGACCTCCTGGCCCTCTGCAACTCCCTGAAAGGAGGGTGCAGAGAGGGGGGAGGAGCCTCTTGAGCCAAGGAGCCAGCGGCAGGCCAAGAGGGAATGGCCTCAAGCTGCGCCAGGGCAGGGTCAGACTGGCTCTTAGGAAGGATTTCTTTGCAGAAGGGGCTGTTGGGCGTTGGAATGGGCTGCCCAGGGCAGGGGGGGAGTCCCCATCCCTGGAGGGGTTGAAGAGTCGGGTTGACCCAGCGCTGAGGGATCTGGTGGAGTTGGGAACGGTCAGGGTGACGTCAGTGGTTGGACTGGAGGATCTTCAAGGTCTTTCCAACCTGGACGATTCTGTGATTCTGTGACTCAGTGAAGGCTAAGTTGTCATAACTCTAGAAATGGTAACTAGGTGAGACGTCACGAGAGGAAGAGGAGGCATCTTCAGTCTTCACCCTGAAGACCCCCCCCAAGACCACCAGGAGCCCCTGCGCAGGCGCAACAGAGAGAGACTTGGGGTGGGGTTTGTGTTAATGACTTCTCAAAACTAACTGTAATATCTCTCGCTATTCTCGGAATTATAATGAATATGTAAACGCTTTACACTATAGAAAGGAGCCGCTTCTCGCTCCAAGGTGTGCACGCTTGTGGAGGAGCGATCCCCCGTGCACCCAGCGCTGCAGTAAAGAATGCCTGCTTTCTAACACTCTGATTCTGACTCTTAGAGAGTTCTTCCTCGACCGGCTTTTTAGTATCACCCCAACGGAGCGGACAACAAGTCTCCAAGTCCAAACATTTATGAACTACCCACAATGTACTAACTGAACACACGATAGTTGGCTAGGTACATAGCGAGTTGTGGCAAGCAATACAATATGCCTTGCATGTCTTAATGGGAAAGGGAAAAGAGGGAGGCAGAGGGAATGGGGAAATACAGATCACCCGTCCGGGTTCCTGCGCTGATCCCGCCGGCGAGGGCTCCAGGAGGCACAGGAGGCAGCCGTCTTCTTCGTTTCCCTGCACTCTCCAGGCCCCCCCTTCCTTCCCCCCCTTGATTTATACCCACTTTCCTTGGGTCCGTCCCCCAGGTCGACCCACACACCTACGTATCCCATGTGTGGGAGGGGTGAGGTGTTTCATGGGATGATGTAATTAGCATGATCATGTTAGCCCTCGTTAGCATATTGAGGGGTGTGAACTTTAATATGCATTTCGTGGATAATGAAGCAAAGGTCATTCACGGGACAGATGGCCCTTGAAGTTTTGGTCAGGTGCCCCAGAGCAGAGCTGTCCTGTCTCCACAGGGCTCCCTCCTCCAGCTGCATCCAAGAAACTCTGCCAGCAATTCCGCAGGAGTAACCTGCAGCCGCTGGGGAAAAATAGGGCGCTTTGCCAAACAATGTTGGTGCAGATTTCCTGCCAGCGGACAGCCTCTCCAGGGGAACGGGAAGGCGAGCGCGAGGGGGCACGCGACGGTAAAAAATCCCTCCTGCACGTCAGGGGCTCGGCACCTCTCTGTGAGCGGCTCCCGGCCGGAGCTGTCGGGGCAGCAGGACTGGGTGTCTGCACTGCCGACACAGCCACCATTTCACCGACAGACATCGTTAAAGTACCGCTGGATGCTGAAGGACCTACAGGGCGAGGGCTGAGTGCTTGATTGACTGGGAGCTCTGGCAGCACCTTGAGTGGACTAATTGTGCACGTGGGAATTACCGATGATTATACTGGGCACGTTTGTGCTGGGATTTCTACTCCCTGCCCGCCCGTAACCATTCCCCAGGAACTCGAGTTGCTCAGCTCGTACCATTTTTGAGCTGTGACCCCAAACCGAACGTCGGGAGCGACATGACGGAGGATTTGGCTGCACGGGACCCCGCAGGTCTGGTCACAGACTGTCTCATCCCGGAGAGCGCGGACGGGCTGTGTCCTATCCAGCAGAGGGCACTCGCCGACAGCAGTAAAACTGACGGGACTTCTGGACACAGGAGCCGAGGTAACTTGTATCTCAGTGCTCGTGGCCACCCACCTGGCCAGTTGTAAGTACGGGAATGGGAGTGGTAGGACGGGGAGGGTCAACACAAGCAGGGGCAGCAGCTGCGCCTGTTCTGGTCCCCGAGCCTGAGGGCCAAGCCCTGTGTGACGACAGCCCCCCTGAACCTACGGGGAGGGACCGTTTGTCACACCGGGGAGCGAAGGTTACTACGGATTTCTGACAGGGGCCACTGTGCTGCAGGGTGTAAAACAACCCACCCTTGCGTTGACCTGGTTAAGAAATAACCCCGTGGGGGTGGATCAGTGGCCCCTGCCAATTGAGGAATTAAAGGCCCTGCAGGAGTTGGTGATGAACAGCTAGCTGCTGGACATAGTGAGCCTTCTCCCAGCCCATGGAGTACTCCAGTGTCTGTAATTAGAAAGAAATCAGGAAAATGGCGATTCAGGAAAATGGGGACCTGTGGATGCAGGACAGGGATGGGGGATGCTCGGGGGGGCCCCACAGATGCGCCACTGGGGATGCCGGATGCTTGGGGGTCCCTACGGGTGGACGCATGAGTGTGGTGGGTGCCAGGTCCCATCTCCCGCACCCTCACCCAGAGCATCCCGATCCTGACGCCCTCCAAGGAGCTGCCAGTGGCCCCCGGCCTGGTGAGCGCAGCAGGAGAGGATGAGGAGGGATCCCCTACGGCAAATAAATGCTGTTATGGCCACAGTGGGGGCCCTGCGACCGGGCCTACCCTCACCTGCCATGATTCCTATGGCTTGGGAAATCATTGTGATGGATTTAAGGGACTGCTTCTTTACTGTCCCATTGGCATCCCAAGATAAAGAAAAATTTGCGTTCTCTGTGCCTTCTCGAAATCATGCAGAGCCTTCGAAAAGGTACCATTGGGAAGGTTTGCCACAAGGCATGAAAAATTCGCCAACAATTTGTCAATGGTTTGTAGCCCAGGCTTTGTCACCTGTGAGAGAAAAGTTCCCTCCTGGCTATTGCTGCCATTATATGGATGACATCCTGTTAGCAGCAACAGCAAGGAGCAGTTGAACAGCACGGAGCACTTAGCCAGAGTCCTTGCAACAACAGGGATTGGTTATTGCCCCTGAAAAGGTGCAAAAGGCAGAACTGTGGAGATATCTGGGAATGACAGTGACAAGCAAGCAGGTTATGCCCCAACCTGTGAAACTCGACCTTGAAATCAAAACTCTCCATGATGTACAGAAACTGATGGGATCCTTAAATTGGATAAGGCCCTGTCCTGGACTTACCAGTTCTCAATTACAGCCGTTATTGGAGCTACTAAAACATTCTAATGATCCAGCAGAACCCAGAATACTAAACAAGGAAGCCTTGAGTGTCATTCATATGGAGGAACAATCTACACACGGGAGATTTGTCTCTCGAATAGATCTGTCTCAGGTAGTACAATTCTCTGTACTAACTGACAAAACTGTCCCATTCGGGGCTCCAGTACAACGGAACCCTGAATGGGATGACCCATTGCATAGTCTAGAGTGGATGTTTCTGTCATTCCGGCTGCGAAAAACTGCTCCCGGACTGTCTGAGCTTATTGCTGACATAATCATAAAAGCCAGAAAGCGATGTTTAGAACTCACGGGGCGTGATCCGGCTACGGTTGTTTTACCTGTGCAAAGTTGGTATTTCGAATGGTGCCTGGCAAATAATTACGAGCTGCAGGCAGCCATGGCAGGTTTTCAGGGACAGATCTCATATCACCTGCCAGCACAGCCCTGCTGAAATTTGCTCGGGAAGTACCATTTGGTCAGAAACGTTGAAGCCACCCAGAAGCAGTGAAAGGCCTCACTGTTTTTACAGATGGCTCAGGAAAAGCAGGTAAAGCCAATCTATCGCAGTGCAACAGCCTGGTGTGCCTCTACCCCTCCGAAGGTCTCTCAGTCAGTTGGTGTTCCCGTTGCTCTACCCCCTGCATATTCTTGATACGTGGGGACAGAGCGTGGGGAGGACGGCCCTCAAAACTTAATGGTGGCCCCCGTAGCCTTGGTCGTCTTACTGTGCTAACACCTGGTATTACAGAGAGACACAAAGAATTGCGACAGGAAAGGAATATGCATCGATGTGCTGAGAACTGTGATGGCAGAGTAACATTGTGGAATCCTGGTCAAATTATCGCATCCTCCCTTTTTGCACCAGGAGTCGCTGCTGCGGCTGCACTAAAGAAATGGACTGGCTGGGGTGTTGGCTGAGGAACAGGACAGGGCTGCACCACTGGCCCTCACTGGGTCACTAACTGGTGCAGATACGTCAGACACGCGGCTTTGCAGAACTGAGCTGCCGTAGATTCCTTGCTTTTAGCACAAGGACGTGGGGGCGAAGATTCTGAAGGAATGTGTTGTATGAATTTATCGGATCGTTCTGAGTCGATCCATAAAAGCACACAGCAGCTAAAAGGAGGAGTGAAACATTTACAGGTGGATGATAATCTAGATTGGTTACCAAAACGTCCAAAAGCTGGGGACTGTCCGGATGGTTAATATCTGTGGTCAGGACTTTGGGACTAATTATCTCGACAGTTGTGGTTGTGGTACTGATGTTGCCTTGCTTTGGCACTTTCTTGCAAAGGGCCCTGCAAAAAACTGCTCATGCAATATTTTTACACAAACACAAAAAGGGGGAATTGTTGGGGAAGGCAGCAGGTCTGCCGAGAACCTGACTGAAGAGGAGTTTGACCTTGACAACATTCCAGTGTACCCTTGAGAAAGGGAAGCTTTGCTTCAAGAAAGTAACTTCAGGGAGCTGCAGACTTGCACAGCATGAAGTAACCAGGGAGAAAACTGATACAGGTTATCCAATGAGAACGTTGGAAGCAACTTTTTTACCAATTATATTGTGACGCTCTGGCCCCTGAGATATATAAAAACGCATGCTTTTAGTAATAAAAAAACTAGCCGCTTATTCACCCGTGTGACTGCGTGCATCAGTTGGTACTGACAGTCCAGCTCCACCCGCGGCTGCCCGCTGGTGACGGCCGGCTCTGCTTTGGGCACGCTGAGCTCAGGGACCAGCTCTGCGGCACCCATGGGGTCAGCGATGAGCACGGGGAGGTCACGGACGCTGGTAAATCCCCCTCGCGCGCCGGCGTCCCCCTCCTCATCCTCTCCTGCTGCGCTCACCGGGCCGGGGGCCGCTGGCAGCTCCTTGGAGGGCGTCAGGATCGGGATGCTCTGGGTGAGGGTGCGGGAGATGGGACCTGGCACCCACCACACTCATGCGTCCACCCGTAGGGACCCCCAAGCATCCGGCATCCCCAGTGGCGCATCTGTGGGGCCCCCCGAGCATCCCCCATCCCTGTCCTGCATCCACAGGGCCCCCCTGAGCATCCCCCATCCCTGTCCTGCATCCACAGGCCCCCCCCCAAGCATCCCCCTCAAACTCCCCTTGTAGCCCCCCTAAAATCCCTACAACTCCCCAAAGACACCTTGTAGCCCCCTACTCCCCCCTAAACTCCATACAACCCCCCAAACCTTCTCATAGCCACGCTACAACTCCCAAACTCCCCTCGTAGCCCTCCTACAACCCTCAGACTCCCCTTGTAGCCCCCCTACACCCCTCTGAACTCCCTACAACCCCCCAAACCCACCTTGTAGCCGCCTACAGCCCCCTAAACTCCCTACAACCCCCCAAACCCTCTCATAGCCCCGCTATGACCCCCAAACCCCCCCTTGTAGCCCCCCAACACCCCCCAACACCGCCTTCTCTCTCTCCCCAGGCCAGCACCAGCCGCAGGACCCCTGGGGCCCCCTCCCCAGGGGGGGACAACCCCCACACCCCCGGCTCAGGGATTGTGCAGAGCTCCAGCGACTGGGTGACCACCGACATCCAGGTGAAGGTCCGTGACACCTACCGTGACAGTCGGGTGGTGGGACAGACCGGCGTCATCCGCAGCGTCACGGTGAGACACCCCCGCCCCGGAAGGTGGTTTTGGGGCAGGGAGGGGGTAACACACATGGTGATGCTGATTTCCCCCTCCCCCTTTTTTTGTTTTTGTAGGGCGGGATGTGCTCCATCTACCTGTACGACAGCGAGAAGGTGGTGAGCATCTCCAGCGAGCACCTGGAGCCCGTCACCCCCACCAGAAGGAACAAGGTAGGGCCCCCCCCCAGCCCCCTCCTTTATCCTGGGCCCCCCAACACTCCCCCCACCACCGCATGCTCCTTTGGGGACCTTCTAGATCCCCTCAGGTGCTACCCCAGCCCCCCTGGGACCTCCCCACAACCCCTCTGGTGCCCTCCCAGCACCCCTGGGACCCCCCACCAGCCCCCTCAAGGCCCACTCTCCCCCCATTTGCCCCCCACCTCAGGTCAAGGTGATCCTGGGGGAGGACCGTGAAGCCACCGGGATCCTGCTCAGCATCGATGGGGAGGAAGGGGTCGTCCGCATGGATTTAGAGGAACAGCTTAAGATCCTCAACCTCCGCTCCCTCGGCAAACTGGTGAAGGCTTGAGGGGGACCCCCTCGTGCCCCCCACCCCGCTGCTGCCCCCCGTTTTCTTTGTGTCCCCCTATTTTCTTTCTACACACCCGTTTTTTTTCCCCCGGTTTCCTCCTACACACCCGGTATTTTCCCCCTGTTCAGTGTTGCTGGTTGTAACAAGGTTTAGTTGTCAAATAAACGCCTGTGGGTGCAGCACCCCCTCTTCTGTGCTGCCTTCTGGGGGGGGCCTGTAAAGCTTGGGGGGGAGGGGGGGTGGGGGGTGTGAACCAGGGCCCCTGTGCCCCACTGGGCTGGGGAAAGGGGTTACACTGCCCCCCGGGGGGCGGAGAGAGGGTTGAAGCGGGACCCCCGGGGGCGTGGGGGGTGTTGAACCGGGACCCCGCTCCGGGGCGGGGGGTGAAGCGGCTTCAGCGCCGGCCGCGCACGTGCTGCACCCTTACAGCCCGCCTCCGCTTCCGCCTCCTCCTCTCATTGGCTCACCCGCCGACGGCCCCGCCTCCCCGCCGCCGCCATTGGCCAGCACTCGCGCCGCCATTGGTGGCCGGCCCTCAGTCCCCGCCCCTCGCGTCTTGCTCCCGCCCCGTTTCTCCCGTGCCGCCGCCGCTCATTGGCTGGAAGCACAGCGAGGGGATTGGCTGCGGCGGCCGCGCCTGCGCCCTGGGGCGCGCGGTGCGGGAAGATGGCGGCGGCGGCGGGGCGGGTGGTGTCGGCGGTCTGCGGGACTCGCTCGGCCTTGGGCGCCCTCCGGGCCGCGCTGCGCCGGGCCGGGCCGCCAGCGGCACCGTCGGTACCGAGGCGGTGCTGCGGGAGCGGCCGCGGCGGCACCAGCTGAAGCTGGGCCTGGGAGGGGACTGGCGGGCGGGGTGGGGAGGGGGTCACGGGGGCTCCACGGGTGTCCCCAGCTGTCCCCGGGCTTCTCTGGGGTTCCCGCGCCTGGCCCTGTCTTTCCTCGGGGGTCCCAGCCCTCCCCGGGAGCCCCCGGGGGTGTCTGACTGGCGCTGGGTGTTCCCAGAGCTCCCCGGCTGTCGCTGGCCATCCTCGGCCACCTCTAGGCCTCCATGGCTATTCCCAGGGTCCCCTGGTTGTCCCTGGCCATCCTCAGACATCCCTGGGGTACCTAAATGTCCCTGGTGTTCTCTGGGTGTCCCTGACCATCCCCGGAGCTCCCTGGGTGTCCCCGAGTGTCCCCAAATGACCCCAGAAGCTTCTTGACTGTCCCTGGGGCTCCCCGGATGCCCCTTGCTATCCTGCTGTTCATGGTGCCGGCCAGCGCGGCACAAGCCCAGATCCCCTACGCCCGGGTGCACCACAACAAGGACATGGTGACGGAGAAGGCGGCGTATATCGGTGAGCGCGACGTCCCCGCGTGCGAATCGCCGCCGGCCGCTGTTGGGGGCGGGTTTGGGGGGGGTGTGTGTGTCCCCCTGACCCCACATCTCCTTGCAGGGACATCCAACTGGTCCGGCGACTACTTCACGCGGACGGCGGGATCGGCGCTGGTGGTGAACCAGACGCTGAGCCCCAGCAGTGCCGGCACCGCCACCGTCCCTGCGGCCGGCACCATCCGGGAGCAGCTGCAGGCGGTTTTTGAGCGGGACTGGAGCTCCCGCTACAGCGCTGACATCAGCGACGCTGAGCAGTGGGAGAGCCTCTGCGGCTCCCGGTAGGCGCCGGGCAACGGGCCACCGGGGAACTGCGGGTTCCAGCTGTGCCGAATTCAGCCTCCCCGCTCCCGTTTGGGGAAAAAAACAAGTTTTTGTGGCGTTTGCGGTGCTGTTACTGAGGCAAGGGGTCCTCTGCGCCGCGGCGATGGAGAGCGCCGGGCCTTTGCTGAATGCCGTGCCGGCACCGGGAGGGAAGCCGGGCGCCCCTCGAGTCTCGGCAGTGCCAAACCCACCCCGGCAAAGAGTCAGATGAAACGCTTGGCTGTCGGCAAACCATTTATTGGGGGATCGCTGCAAAAACCGGTGCCGACAGCATCTGGCACAGCACATCCTGGTGCGTCCCTGGCTCCGTTCTTCTCTACCGGCGTGGAGCCGGGTCTTGCTGGTCAGGGTGGCTGAAGGTGAGGAAGAGGAAGGTCTTTGGGGAGCTCTTCTCTGCCAGGGGGTGTGCCAGGGTTGCCACGGTGGCTCAGCAGTGATGTGAGTGTTCCTGGCTCTGTGCCGGGAGGAGTGTGCCAGGTAGAGTGGGGGAGTCCCAGTCTGTCCCCTGGAGCCCATCCTTGGGGACAGGGCTGGCGCTTGGCGGCTTGGGGTCGCACCGCGTCACCGGAGCTTCCTGCGAGGGAGAAGGGTGGGGAGGGGGTGAGCGGCACCCACCTTGGTGGGGACCTGGGACACCCAGGGACCCTGAGCACCCAGGGATTCTGGGCACTCATGACATGGGGCACCAGGGACCCCCCAGCACCCGTGATCTGGGGGCACCAGGGATCCCCCATCCCTCATGATCAAGAACACAGACAGCCTTTCAAATAAATTTTCAGCACCATCATCAACACGCAGATGACCGTATACCTAAGTCAATTAACATGTCATCTAGTTCTTCCTTATGAACCATTATGGCAGAGAAACGTAAGCAAAAATCACCCCAGCACTGCACTGTAGAGATGCTTCCACAGTGTTCTTCAGTGCTCTCACCTGATGGTTCAGACTCAGCTGACTATACAAGAAACAATTCTTCTGTCGACTAACTTACACTTTATACAAAGCTCTCACACACGTGCCGAAATATATACACACAGAACAATTGTAAAGTAGCTTTTCTAGCTTCAGTTCTTCAGAACTAATCGAAAGCATTTATACTTACGTCGATGTAGAAGTGTGAACTGTGCTGCCAATTCCTTTGCACCTTCTACTGTCGCGCAGAGTCTGTCTGGCATGAAATAACCATCTGCAATACTGGCAATAACCACCTTGAACACCAGGAGTATTTTCCCATCCTGAGTTGTGGTTGAGTACAAGGAGTATTCTGGTGGTGTCCAGTTACTTTTATTGCAGACATAATCCAGATGCATCACTGCAGAACTGAAGTGACCGGCTTTTAAAGAATACCTGCTAGTTAGAGTAAGCTTTGTGCCTGGGAAAAAAGGGTATGTGCACCCTTCAACTTCAGAGGGGCCTGGACTGCGCTGACCATTAAGACGAACTGAAGGACTTGCTGGTTCCCCTAAGGATTTTTGATGACCAGCTCCTTTGTCAGGAAACCCTAAGAGATTTTCAGAACCAGGACTCAGCTGAGCATTAAAACGCTGCTTCCAAGCTCTTCCTTTCTTACCTCGCTTTGCCAGCGCTACCTCAATACTAGCTCCATCAATGCACTTTCCATTCATTGCAGACATCGCAGCAACTGCATCTTCACGGTGGAAAAAATGAACAAAAGCATAGTCTCTCAGCTTCTTTACACGTTTAACTGCTCCTGGCTTGAACTTGTCGAATTCAGCTTTAATTGTGTCCTCTGTAGTAGATCTCAGCAAATTTCTTACACGTAATTCTTTAACTCTCTGCCTTCTTTTTTCACCAGCTTCCTCCTCAGGCTGTGCCCAGTCTACCCGAATGGTATGACCCCAGAGCTGGAGTGCTCCTCCAGCAAAGGAGCGTTACATCAATAAGGAATACGCCATGGAAAACAAAATCATTCTTGGCAACTACCTCTATAAAAAGCAAACATGATGCATGGCACACGAAACTGGGGTTTGTTGCCTGCATCTGCTTAAGCAAAATATGCAAAATATTGCTACTTGACATTATTAAAGAAAATAAGACTCCGAAAAAATTCAAAGATTCAAAATCTCTACCCTTTGGGTTCACCATAAGCTGTCGAAACACAGACGTTGTGATTTTGTGACATGCATTGACATGCACATATAAAGCAACCATAAGCAACATATTGTTTTACTTACTTTTTAATAATATTACCACTTTAAAAAGCGAGGTCAACAACTGGAAAAAGTCATCTAAATATCTAGGCACTAGCACAAGCCTTACTCTATGTTGCAGCAGACACCAAACCCACAAACTGAAAAAAAATCCCACCCTGTGACTCGTTCCAAGCCAACATTTCCATATCACACAGCCAGTTTATTTTACATTCCATGATCCGGCCGTATTTCTCCCGTTACTTTCCAAGGCCTGTATCAGTCTTACGGAACGCTCCTTCCTAACCCTCCATCAGCAGTTAATGCAAGACTTGCCTACATCTCAGCCTTAATGAATACAGGGAGGTTTGTCATTCACTTCAGCAACACCAAGGCTGTATTATCCATTTTAACGACTTTGCTTCTCCAACCATGTTGTTTCATTTCTTCCCTACTTAATTTCTCTTCTAGAATTCCCCTTTTTAACTGTACCTTTACCTATTCCCTCCTCTTTGTCTATTTTATCCCTTTTACTTTCCCACCCTCAAAATGTATAAAATGAGGTGCAAAGGAAAAGTCATCTTCTACTTGTTAAACTCTTAAAATTATTTTCTAGTAACAGATGAAAGACCTACTTTCAAACGTTTTTAAAATACGAAACATCAATAACATCAGTCATGACACTCAAAGGAAATAAGGGACACATTCCAAGCGTGGTATTTGTTAAGCTCAGCTTTAAGAGAGTTCATGTGCAGGGACTAGTGCGTGCTAATGAAAACTGGATGTGCGCCCCAGCAAACAGATATCCTGGTGTAAATTACAGTAACTTGTGTTTATAAAAAGAGATGTGCGCTCTTTCATTCCCGGAACTGCTTCAATTTCAGCTTCTTTAAAAAAAAACCCACCAAACAAAACCCAACAAAAAAACCCCAAACCCAAAAACCCTGATTCATGAACCAAAAAAGTTTACCTGAAAGGCATTACTGCAGTTTTGGAACTCTCAAAATCCCTTCAAGAAAGGAAAATCGTGATGATCCACCACCCCACGCCCCCACACAATGGAGAGAGACACTCCCCCAAAACTCAATTGATTTCCAAATAGGTTTACCTGGGATTAGGCTTCTTCTAGCCACTGCAGCTGCTCTGTGAGATTCGTATTGCACAAAAGCAAAGCCACGAGTTTTAGTTTTGTCAGTGGCATCTGGACAAACAGTGACATCTACCACTCCTTCTGTAACTTTTTTCATTTCACGCAGTATTTCTTCTTTCTTCTTTTCTTTTGGAATCCCTCCAATAAATAGTCTGCAGTTGTTCGAGCTGACGCAGACACCAATAAATCTCCCTGGACGAATTTCGTAATTATTAAGAATCTCGATGGCTAGCTGGGCTTCCTCTTCAGCAGTGTACATCACAAAAGCACAGCCTCGATTCTCACCACTGAATCTCATCATCAGCCTGAACTCATAGATCTTCCCAGCTCTCTCGAAAACAGGAACTAATTCATCTTCATACAGATCCCGAGGAATCTTACTCACAAAAACTTCACATCCACGAGGTGGTGGAGGACCTGCCCAACCTTAAAATAAATTATCCAACAACAGTCTCAGTACAAATGCCAGACAGGCGCTCCCCCCCTGCGCCCCCCAATGTGGAGATGGGAGTTACTTATTTATTTTTAGTCTGAACTTAAAACTAGCATATTATCATGTTATTTAATTCTCATTTTTGCTATGTTTGGATAACAGAATGCCATGAGCCCACAATTCGTATTTCTTTTAATCCCATCTTCTGTTTTTTTCAGGGGACTCTGTATGACAACCCACTGAACCCAGCATTATTTAAAGCACTGACAGGTTTGCTGTAAGAGTCTACGCTTCGATCGCTTTTCACCCCTTGAAGTTCTGTGTCAGTTATTAATACAACTGACAGGTGATAACTGAGAGAGAACTGCAGTTGTATTTTCCATTCTAACATTTTAAAGTTGCAAATGTTTCTCTGCACTTCTTGACCGTATTTGAAGAAATTTTGCTCAGGGTGCCCGTGCAGATTTATTTTCTTCCTGGACATCATTCAAAAGGTCCAAACATTTTGCTTCCACCTTCTTCATTCATCCACTAAAACAGGACTCCCTAAGGAAGGCAGGATATGGAGCCATCCTTTCTTCAATAGCCAAAACCACTGAACACTTTTCCTCTAGAAACAGACCTCAGTTTTCACGGGCTGGAGCTGGACGGTAGGAAAAAAGAAATTAAAAAAAAAAAATAATCCACAGAACAAGTAAGTCCCTAGTTCACGGCTGAAAGTTACAGGAAGATCCGTGCTCCTGCCCTTAAGCCAAGGCGATTCACACACTCTGTTATCTCTCTGCCACATACACTGAAAGGTGTGTTCAACAGATCATGTAAAAATGCATATGCATATTTAAAAATGTGGAGTTATGATCTGCAAATATGGCACTGCATTTTCCCAAAATATGCATTTTTTTTAAAAAAAAAGTTTGGTTGGGTTTTGGGTTGTTTTGAACAAATTGGACAAATCAGGCAGAAGTTTCAAAGGCAGACAAACAGTTACATCATAACTAACAGCTTTTTCTAAAGTTCTGACAAGAAAGGTTCTCCGCAGGAGACAGAGCAAGGAGCACAAAGCTGGTAGGAAAAAACCACAAAATTTGGGAAGTACTAGTCTGAAATGACAAAGCATAAGGAGGCAAGGTGAAAAAAAATTACTATTGACAAGTTCAAAAAAGAACATAATTAAATATTTTACTTTGGCTTGAAGTTCAGAATAAATTATATTTAGGTGATTTTGTAATGAACTTCAAACTTTTTCCTTCATGGAAGCACCATCGAAGGGCCCGTAATTTACTTGTGAGCAAAATTTAACGGAATGGGGACATTTTTGCCTTCTCAGAGAACAGATTTTCATCTCTAAGCTGTACGCTAAGAACTACATGGTACGCAGGGAAGCTACATGCATCTGGAGCCACGCTGCCACGGCTTATCTAGGAAAAAGCCCAGCTCTGGTTCATAAAGCATCCAACAGCTTTATAAACATTTCTAACTACTTCAGCTGAGGTCGGACAGGACACGGCAAGTAACACAGTTTGCCAGCTACTACTGCCATCACTCACATCATGCCAGTCGGTTGCCCACCCAAAAACCCATAAACCAACAGTGCACCGTTTAGGGGCTCCAAAGACAAAAGCAACTGCACACCTTAATTAGGACAAAAGGGGAGGAGGCTCTGCTGGACAGTGTAGGGAAGTCACGACGTTAAGTAACGATGGTCATTTATTACCTCGGCAAACTTTTACCATCATCCTCAGTCTGGTAAATCATTCAACAGTGACTCTCACTAAGTAAATGCCACCTGCCATTCAAAAAGCCCCCCTTCTAATCTTAAAGCTGCCTACCAAATTAGCATTACAGCACAGCACTGCCAGCTGGGATTAAGTTACGACTCCTGCCTTAAACCAGACCTGGTCTGTGCCACGTTTGCCAATGAGCGACATGTATTTAACAGAGCAAACACGGAACAGCTAACCAAAAGCACCATTCCTCAAGTAGTTACCAACTGACCAGAGAGTTTCCTTGACCGGGTACTCGAGTCATCCTCTGCGGTCTAGAGAAGTGGTCTGTGCGGTGGGTGGGGAACTGGCTGACAGGCCGCACCCAGAGGGTGCTGGTAAATAGCTCCTTTTCAAACCGGCAACCTGTCACAAGTGGGGTCCCCCAGGGATCGATGTTGGGCCCAACGCTGCTTAAGATCTTCAGAAGTCATCTGGGTGATGGGATCAAGTGTGTCCTGATGCAGTTTGTTAGTTACAGTGTTGTCCTGTGTTACAATAAGATCAATTACTCTGAAGTTCTACAAAGTGAGCACTTAAAAGCCTCAGTAATCTTTTAGATGCAAATATTTTTACAAATCCATCTGGTAACCTGTATAGGGGTTGTCAGAAGAACAACATCAGTTACTCAGGCAAAAGGCAGGTACCCCTTCAGACAGTAATAAGCACAATGCTTTGCACTGCACAGAAAGTAGAGCAAGAGACTGGGAAACTACAAAATGCAGAACGAGTTTACCACCTGAAGTATCCAGTGTCAAAAGAGCTGAGGAAATTCATGATTTGCTCAAAGGGCCAATGGTCAGCTCTACAAGTTCATCACTTTCTTGTCATAGTTGGTAGAGCTGGGAGTTTTAACCACCTTCAGCAAAGCCACAGATCGTTTTTATCATGACAGATCTGATGCAATTTGGAAGCCTGGTCAGTTCTGTCATACGTACTTTAGACCATATATTTGACTAAGAATAAAGTTTCTTTACTCACCAGATGACACAAGTGCCAAGCCATGCTGGTTGCCAAGGACCAATCACTCATCTAAGTAATTCATTAAAATAATCTGTAGAACAGACCTGAGGTTTGTGGTCACGTTTTAAGTTTCATGCCACAGAGTCTCCCAGAAACACTGGTCAGAGCTGGAGCCTTTCTCTTGGCAGGAGCAGTGACAGGAAGCAGTCATCACAACTGCCATCACCCTGAGCATTCCTGCTGCTGAAAAGCTCAGCTGCTCGGGGGCAGAGAGGGAACAGAAGATTAAGTATGGTCAGAGCCTTCAGTTCACAGTGGAGGAGAAAAAGGGATCAGATGCTGCCTAAGTTTAATTTAAAATGTTCTCAGAACTACGTTTCAGGTTACTGGGCATCAGGCTCAAAGAACCACCTAACTGCACGTTTTGATTTTTTCCTAACCTGTATCCATGTAGCCCAGCCAGTCTTTTGGCATTCAGCAGCCAGCAGCAGAGTAGCCAGCTGCAAGTTCTATTGATCCCATCAAAAGCAGAGACACCCTGGCCGTGCACTCTTAGTTCAAACTCTGCTCAACACATTCATATTATTGCTCTGCCTTAAAAAGTTCGTGTGCGTGGTGGTAGTAGGTGGAACACACTGATTTTTGTTGCCAATTTACACAACCACTGTCCTTCTCACATAACTTCTAACTTCAATTAGATTTGACCTTTTGCTGCAGCAAAACCTCCTTTCCCTCCTCTTCCATTCAGGCAAAAATAAACCAGACAGTGACATAATCCCTCTCTTCCCGCTGCTAGAGTCCTCCCAGTTTGAGTGTTTTGGGTTTTTTTTCTTTAGAGTGGCTCTTCATAGTCTCATGGACAGTCCTCCAATAATAACTCCAGATCACTGCTTCCAAAAGTCCTGTTTTCCACACACACCCCCACACACCTTCTGCTGTAACTTCAGTTTCAATGCCAACTTCACCTGCTGCCATTTCAAGAAAGCAGCAATTACTTACAGAAAATGTCAATTGTCCAAAACAGTCAAGTCCATTATAAGCACAGATTTAGATTTTTTTGTAAACAGAAAATTGAGATGTCTTAGACTTACAGAGTCTTTTATGGTTTCTTCTAAACGGGATATCAAATCTTGCAGTCTCATGGTAACATCATCTTTTTGCTCCACGATGTCCATTAGTTCTTGAATCCTTTTATTCTGCGTATTCCTTTTCTTAGAAAAGAAAGTAGTTCAGTCAATGTTCAATTCTTGAACTATACGATGCATTTAGAAGCAAGATCAGTTAAGCTAAGCTTGATATAAAAAAAAGCTAGAAACGTACTACAACAGCATTTTAAGCTACTGAAGTTTTGTATTAAAGCAAGTAATTCTGCACAAGGGTTTTTTTGAGAAAGTCCCCTCAGCTGGTTCTTTAAGCTGCTCAGCAGACTCGTCCGATTTAATCATCTGCATTTCCAAGTCTGTGACAGGAAGAGAAGCCTGCAGCAAACAAGCAGCCATTACACAGTTTACTCAGGAATCCATTTTTCCAGATCTTCTGGTACTTTAGGAGCTTTTGAATAGACTCATTTCTTTTTGTGTTGGCTTCTACTTGCAGGACACATTTCAAAAGTTCAGGTTTTTTGGATAGAATTGGGCCCTGCAACCCGTATAAAATATAGATCATGTCAAGAGACTTCTGCTGAAATCGCACTATGAGGTATTGCTGCTTTTGTCTATGAATGGTCCACAGAATACCTGAAACCACTGCGTCAGCACAATGTGAAGGGCTGGATCACAACATAACCATGAAATCACGAATAAATAATGTTGACGTGTTGCCCCACAGTTCAGAAGTCTTCAAGTGACAGTTTTAAGTTTTGTCTTAAAAATGAAATAATCAAGGCCTGTGGGATTGTTCAGCCTGAACATACACCAAACAATTGATTATCACCTCTATGCACACGATTTGGTTCCAAAATCCTGCTCAGATGGATTATTTCTATTTTACAGTGTCATTTCTTTTTGCTTTCTCAGCACACACCCCCAGCTCACCTTTGGGTTTCTGTGTCAGCTGCTCTTCAGTTTTGATTAGTTCATCGGTTTTCTTTGTCAGCTTTTCTTTGGTCTGAGTTAGTGCAGTGGTAGTTTTGCTCAGCTGCTTTTCAAGCCAACCTGTAGCTTCCTGGGGGTCCTCTAGAGACACCACGTGTCTGTGTGTTTCTTCTGCCTGCTTTTCGATATCAACGACATCATCCTGCAGAGAATCAGTAACGCCCTCACGATCAATGTAGGTGCCTGGCCCTATGCCATACTCTTCATTCTGGAAGATAATTTATATCCATTTAGAAATAGCAAATAATGACACAATACCCATTATTTCTACTGAAAATCTGGAAGACCATTATGTCCTCAAACACCTAAGTACAGTTAATTCTGACTTCAAAGCCATCTTGTGGGTTCACAGGCAATTTGATGGCCACTTTCTGTCTACCTTCACACAGAAGTCTCCAGCATCCAGTAACAGCTACTTTAGTTTTAAAGCATTTAATGGCCCACCATCACATTCCCTTTTATATCACCACTAAAGCATCCCCTCCAAATTTAATATAAAAGCTAGCATTTTTACCCGATGAGAACACCGAATGAACACAGCAAGCAAACAGCTTTAGAAGGAATACATCCGAAAGTTTCAAATATCAGTAGAAGGTTGGGAGGTCAAATAACTTTGCGGGAACTTATCAAATTAAGTTGTATTTAAAACATTGACTTTATATCTTTCCTCCTTGTTTAAAAACAAAGGGTTGTTTCAAACTCACAAGAACCAGCCTCAACCTAAGAGCTCAGTTATGCTTAAGTGTATATACAGTTGTCATTGCTCCAGCTGTAGCCACAACAGCCTTAAGAGGGAAAAAGTCTCTGGCACCACTCCAGTACAGCGCATATATGGGGCCTAAGAATTCAGCTTCAAATGCCTTAAACAGGCACTTAATGCAACAGTTTATAGCATAACTGCAGCTTTTCCCCCGGCTTCTCTGTACACAGTAACTTTGTGTTGCAGAAACGCAGAAAACCCCAAAGATTCCTAAATGCATCTCCGAGGCACAGCAGCTACTCCTATTGAACACGCCAATGTACCTTGCTGAGGACACAGTCACACAGCATGCCATTCCTTGGGACCGCTCTGCTCCTTCTGGAGACGTCCCATCACCACAACAGGTGGTTAGTGGAAGGGATGGCAGCAGGGGGATAAACGTACCAGAGGTCCAGCTTGTTCGCTGCAAGGCTGATCCTTTAGTTTATTTTCTTCCTCCACGTCTCCAAGATAACCATCTACAAGTTCCCTGAAGATCTCCAGGCGCGTGTCAGCATCTTCTTCAAGCCGTTCTCGTTCGTAAGAAAGGCACTCACTAGAGTAGGGAAACAAGTCAGATACAAGCTAGCTAGCAGGAGCTGCTAAGAAGTTATTAGTACAGCTGCTATAAACAAAGATGGGTTTTTCTTTATTCTGGCACAATAGAACAATACACAAATGGTGTTGCTACACCAAAGCAGAAGTGTATTTCCTGCACACACACTCCTGAAGAATGAGGGGGAGACATACACACACAGGTTATGGCTGACACTTAACTACAAGCATTGTTTCTAAGCTTCTGGAGCCAGAACACCCATCCGAAGTACCACTAAGGCTGCAGGAACCAAAGGATTTGCAAGTGTCACTCTTTCTACAGACATCCTATCAAAGCTCCTCTGTCAGGGAGAGCTCTGCAGGAACACTGCTGACAGATTACACACCCCCCTCCATCCCCCCCAGATCAAAGCCTTTCCTACACAGTATTTTTCCTGAACTCATAGTCCAAACACAAACTGATCTATTACCAGAGGCAGGAAGTCTGGCAGAAGAGTGTGGCCTCTTATAGCCAAGGGACAGAGTTAAGAAATAAGTGAATTGAATTTCTTTTTTTTTAATCAGTAACATTAAAAACCACTCAAAGCTAACTTACTTGAAATATATTTCCTGCTCAGCAAAATATTGGGCAAATTCCTGCGTCACCTCTGCACGAATTTGTAGCTCCAGCAGTAACTTCTTCTTCTTTTCAGCAAGAAGTTTGTTCTTCGACTCTTCTGTGAGACTCAGCAGCATCTGGAATTACCATTAGGATTAAGTTTTTCATAAAGAAATGGTTTCCCAGAAGTGAGATTTTCCTCATTCCTCAAACACTACAACACCACTTTACTCGTCCACCTGACAAAAGCCCTTCCACTTCTTTCATTAGCTGATTCATAAACAGAAGATTTGTGAGGAGCTCAGAAGATCTCTTTGGTCCTAACGCAGCAGTTTATAAGTTTGCACAGAGCAGGCATTTGTAAAGAACATCCATTTGATGACCAGAATTGCTGAAGTTGTCTTAAACAGGCTTAAGCTCCACAGGATTTGGCTCTTGTTTTCCAGAGGCTCATTTTGGGGGCAATATTAATGAAACCTCCACAAACCAGTTTCTAGTCCTCCGTTCCCTCCTCGTCTTCCCTAGAAGCGACTACATTTGCTTAAGGAACAGTTTTCAGCGTTTCCTTGTGCAGAGAATACAGAGGAACAGTCTGTATTGCTAAAAGCAGGTAATACTTGCTGTGCATTGACCATGGGCTCCAAAGGGAGAGAAAGCCCAATCTGCAATTCTTACTGCTTAGTCTGTATTTAGACACATTATAGAGTTTGCCCACAACAGGCACCACACCATGAGTAATCCCACTTTTAGTTCTTAATGCTGGATTTAGATAGAATAAGGGTGATCAGGAAAAAAGAAAAAAGGTGGGAGATGGGGAAAACCAGAATAAGACCTTGCTTCAAGACTCCGTGCTACGCTAATTCTTAACACAGCCCTGGCACATACCATGTACTCTTTTTTCCCAATAAGAACTGTATTTTCTAGGTATTTCTGCACTGCTTCTTCTCTTGACATATGCTGTTCCTCCCCGTCATTGTCATCTTCGATCACATCTTCTAAGCTCCTGTCCCATGGGGCAGTAACTCTTTTCCTTGAGATGGGCATTTTAGTGTGACTAAGTAGTGAGGATGTTGTTGCTGATTTCTGGCCAAACGACTGGTCCTGGACAAGAACAGATGTGTCCATAGCTAAAACCTACCCAGAAAACAAAGAATAAAGTCTTCAGTACTTTTTAATCCTCTACTGGCACTTCCAAGACAGACCTGTTGCACTTCCCTAGAGGTCTCTGAGCACAGCACTCCCCCAGTCTATCCTCAGGATGGTTTGGGGAACTCCAGGTGTAGTTTACACATTATTCTTAACCTGGTGAATCTAGAGAGTCTGGAAATTTTTTCTTATTGGTGTTTTGCTAATTCAGGATTCCGTATCTTAGGGCTTCCTAGGTCACCTCTCAGAAACAGAGGGAAATGTAGAACACTTGTTCACTTAAGAAATTAAGTGAACAGGCTGTATCACAGTTGAAATAAAGCCTAGGTTTTAGGAAGAGAAGGAAAACTTCCTTCTGCTGAACTCTTTTAAAAACAAAAAGTAAAACAAATCCCTACAGACAGAGGTTAATGCACACACACTCCATTCCCACTCTCAGTTTTGGTTGTTTGGGTTTTTTAGGCACAGAACTGCAAAGAAGTGCAACTCGTCTACCAAAACCAGTATGCTTAAGAGAAGAAACATGGATTAAAAACCAGGTGAGATTTGGGTTGGGTTTTTAATGTTTTGTCAAGAGCATATGTCATATAAAGCTGGGATTCCATAGAGCGATTCCTGAAATAGTTAAATTCGTGTGTAACCAAAACTTCCAGGTTTAAGCTTTACACACATAAAACACCCACCCAAACCTCTCTCTGCTGAAGTAGGTGCCAACTTCGAAAACTGTTGCTATAAGAACAATACTTCAGCTTATGAATTTAGTGGCAAAACTACAGGGACACATACATGATGGTTTTTCTGAAGCCCTTAGAGACTGCTAGAGCTAGATAGAACATACGCCTGTGCTTTTGGGGTGAAGTCGTGAAGAATTCTGCTGCCACCTGCCTTCCACACTGGAGAATTCCAGTTAACTAACTCGGATAAAAACCACGGGAACGGACAGATTCCAGCCCACAACAGCCACACCACTGGATTATAACCCAGCATACCACTAGGGAGAGGCTTAATTCTTTCCACTACAAATAAAAAATGCACTGCGATCCTTTCTAGTTCCAATTCCTAGCCTATGCTCAGTTTTCTCACATTCTTGCATTCATTTCAGAACTAAAGACACCAGGAAAAAGGTATGCTTACACAAAATCCAATCCCCGTAACTCTCATTGGACTGAACAGCTTTAGAATTCCAGGCACTGAAGTGGATTTCTGGACTGCTCAACAGGGATCTCTTTAAGAATAAAGCCCAGCAGAAACCTGTCTGAATTCAAATCTTTACAAGTCCAACAGCTTTGGAGCTCTGCTGTTCCAAAGCCACTTTTGCTTCCTTTGAGGTTATTTGCACAGACTGGAAGAGGGGAACAACCTCAAAATCACTCATTTCTTTCAAGTATCCTGACAGAGAGTAAATTGTCCAAAGGAGCAGAGCTACCAGCATCCCCGCAGGTGGCGAGACTATTTGCATTCCGTCCTTACTAAGCACCAGTAACCCCAGAGGATAAATGATCAGGTGCCCAAGCTAGAGAAAAAAGCTCCGTGTTTACATCCTATCAATATTCAGCCACAAGGCAGAAATCCACAGACCATCAGCAATATTGCTCACTTTGCTGCTCATCTGGCAGCACAGACACATCCATACTGAAATACAGAGAGTTGCTTCCCACTGGAAAAGGGAGAGCCCTGAGCTCTCTAAAGGTGCATGGACCCATCAGCACAGAAAGAAGTGCTCCTCTACCTCCTTCGCTTGGCCAAGTATTGGGCTGTCAGCAGTCACAGCGCTCGCTGCGCTGCCCAAGGCAGAGCCTCTGTAACACCTGGTTGCACTCAAACACCCAGCTAGGAACCAAGGAACATATTAAGTTAAAGGACAGCTGGATTACATTGGTTTCTCCTCATCTACTCATAACTTCTTGTTTATTGTAATGCCGCTTGTAATTCAACCTCCCACGAACAAGGTAACAGTCACTGGCAAACAACGAACAGCCCCAAGAAGCTGTTGCATCCTGCACTGCAGTCCCTTGCCATGGACTGAACACAGACTGCCATGTACTGCCAGAAAGGAAAGGCTGTGTTGGCAATACTGGGAATAACAGGAGAGGAAACCACGGCACCCCGCAGGCAACATTCTGCCCTGACAGTTCTGATCACATCGTTAAGTCCTAGAAAAACAGAAACCATGAAAAAGTCCCCGGAGTCTGAAAAGACACGAATGAAAAATTCTTGAAAACCCACACAATACAGCCCAAACTAGTCAGGCGTGGGGGACTGTACACTTTGGGAATGTTGGGTTCTGTTATTTACCTGTTCTTTATTAGGACAGAGCACCCCATCATCGCCCCAGATTAATGCTGACTGAAAACACTGGCAGTGGGCTTTAGTTCTGATCTACCCAACAGAAGATCACTTAGAAGACAATGTCGCTGCAATAAAGATCAACTCCAACGGCACAAGACTCATTGTCCCTCTACTACTTCTGAGTATAAAATCAGCATTACAGCCTCTAGAACTGCCATTTCATTGTAGGAGAAATTGTTCCCGCGTAAATCAAATCACCTTATTTGTTAAAATGCTTTGAAAAATAATTAAGGAATGACACCTTCTGACCAGAAAGGATATTGAGCTTTAACAGTACAGAAACAGCACATCAGGAGACAAGGTCTCCTAGGATATTACTGATCAACTCAGAAACCTGAGACAAGACAGAAATACTTGGAAGGACTCAAATATGTTTTAATTATTTATGCTCTGCCTGTAATAACTGAAACAGACTCAAATACTATTCCTTATTTGAAGACAAGGCATATAAGATGTATATGACCTTTACAATAATGATAAAAACCCCAAATATGAGTCTGCACTTACACACTTTTCCCATTCTGACATCTAGAACACATTTTCTTAACTCCCCCCTCCTCCCTCTAGATACTTGGAGGAAAAAAAGAAGTCACACACACCTGGCTGAAATTATTACAGCCTTACAAAGCAATACACTCTATGTTTATGTAAACTCTGGCAGTGACTGTCACCTGGCAGTTTAGGATATTTGTTATGGAAGGAGACTTTCAAAGGTTATTTATTATTATTCACGAGAAGCCAATGTATGGGGCCTACGGTTTAAATAAAGGAAAGAGTTACAATATTTCTGCTAGAAGTAACCCTCTCAAAAAAAAAAAAAGGAACTTCCTTCAAGGGGAACGCATTTCTACTTCTACCTTGGAATGTGTAGGTGTTCCCAGCATTTCTAACGCCGTACGTAAAAATAAGATGATTATATCCATCCAGGAAATCTTGCACCGGTTGCTTCATGGTACCGTCACAGAATTCTTCTGGAGTTGTTTCAGGGGCAAACCCCTGAGCATTACCAAGAAACATCTTTATTGTGTTTCAGCAATCATTAGAGACTTTTACAGAATCCTTCAAATTCTGTGTGTTTATAATCTTAAAGACTATTGACAGTTTAAAAACCTAGTTTGCTTGCTATTAAAGGACAAAACTTCCACCGCAGAGCACCTGGCTCTGGGTGAAATGCTGTGCCAGCAGAGAAGAGCCTCAGTGCCGCTGGGCAGCAGGGCCCAGCAGTGGCACCGGTCACAAACCTCAGGCCACATCTGATGAGCATCTGGAAAGACCAAAGGAAGAAGCCTTGGCTTGTGTGCCAGGATGTGCACTGAAACCTGAAGAAAGGTCAACTAACCTCTGGAAAAGGTCACCCGAATTCACCCTGTTTGTTAATACTCAAAGTGGTGAATTCCAAGATAAGGGCAGCGGCTAGAGAACCACCACCCAAGGGGATGCTCCCAGCTGCACCATGAACTGCCTGTTCCAGGTGTATCTGGATCGATTGGCTTTGAGTTGAACATGAAATTAAGGCCTTTACAGCATTCTACCTGTCTGCACACCAGCGTGTGCTCTGCCGTCCGCAGGCTCAGGTGCTTTTGGCTCCAGCTGCTCCCGCACCTGCTGCTCGGCCAGGGCTCTCCTGAGGTCTTCTCCGTGCCTTGGAGTCTGAGGACAGTGATGTGGGATACTCTGGGCAGGCGGGAGGAAAAAAAAAATCCATCCCAGATTACTTCCCGTATGTAAGTGGAACTCCTTCTGCCCAAAGGTAAATGAAGACGATCGCCTCTCACCCCACAGACTTGCAGTTCAGGGCCCTGACCCCCAGGAGGGAGTCGTGGGCTCTGTGCCCCATGGGGGTGTTTGCTCCCAAGGCCCGTGCTGCACCCAGCTCCTCGGGACCTGCCCCACAGGGCCCTGCCCCAGCACCCTTCTCGGCTGACGGGTGGGCCAGAACAGCCACAGCCAGGCACAGGGCACACCGGAGTGAGCACAGGGAACACAGGCTGCCCCTCTGTGCTCCCCACCCCGGCACTGGAGATTTCCGCCCCAACTCCTCCAGGGAGGAAGAGGCCTGTGTCTTGATGGCTTCCCATCCCAGAAAGGCCGACCTTCCTCTCCTAGGGCCCCTCCCACCCATACACAATGCCAAGGTAGAGAAACGTAGCCACTGCTTACTTTTGCCTGGCACTGAACCAAAGCCTTGATGGTCTGCGCAGTTAACGTCACCGGCTAGAAAAGAGAGCAAAGGCCAAGTGGGAGAAACTCCTCTGAGGGTCCGTGCTAGAAAGCAGAGTCACTCCCTTGACCCAGCTGGAACGACAAAGACACTTACAGATCCACTGAGGCCCAAGACGTTCACAAGGAGATGGATCGAGGGCAATGGGGTCACCTGCATTTCTTTAACCAAGTAATAAGCGATAGGACAAGAGGGAATGGCCTCAAATTGCGCCAGGGCAGGGTCAGACTGGATATTAGGAAGCATTTCTTTCCAGAAGGGGTTGTTAGGTGTTGGAATGGGCTGTCCAGGGAGGTGGGGGAGTCCCCATCCCTGGAGGGGTTGAAGAGTCGGGTTGACTCAGCGCTGAGGGATCTGGTGGAGTTGGGAACTGTCAGTGTTAGGTCAGTGGTTGGACTGGAGGATCTTCAAGGTCTTTTCCAACCTAGACAATTCTGTGATTTCCCGGGCTCCGCTCCTCTGCCTGTGCACAGGGAATGGACAAAGGAAGAGCTCTGTATCACTGAACCTGGCTTTGCTCTCTCCCCTGCCAGCCCCTCCAGCACCATTTACATCAGAGGTCCAGGCACAGAAGGAGCAAGTGGTGGCAGCCGGGTCGGCTCGGTGTTACTTTACCAACACAAGGCTGAGCAAGTCGGCCAGCGCTGCCCCGCCGCTGCCCCAGCAGTGGGGGTACCTCTCCCCCAGCTCTCGAGCTGCCTTTCAGCTGAGCTGGAGCATCCCACCGACTGCCACACTGGCGCCAGAGGTTTGCTGCTGCAGCGGGGCTTACCTGAGGGTGGCGTCCAGCCAGAGCTCTTTCCTCTCTTGCGAGCTGCAGACACAGGAGAACCAGTATCACACCTCGCTGCCACCAACCAGGGGTCGGGCTGTTTTCCCCCCCCGCAGTGGGAAAACCCAGACCTCTGGGGTCAGGTTCGCTTCTCAAGGTGCGAAGCGGTTTTCTAGCAGAAGCAGAAGGCATCAGGCTGATGCCTCTGCTTCCCCCCACTCCTGGGGGCCCCTTTCTGCAGCTGTGCTCCAGTCCCAGCAGCTGGAGCACACGGACAGCAGGGCTGGTCCTGCCCAGAGCAGCCGGGAGGGGGCGGGAGGCAGGGACCAGGACCTCAGGCCACTCAAACACCAGCAGGACCTGGCCAAAAAGCAGCTCTGCCCTTGTTCATGGGCCTTCCCATAAAGAGGCTCCCACTGCGCCCAGGAGCTTAGGGACTGACAGGGGCTGAGCAGGGGGAGGAGGAGAAAGCAAGTCTTTCTGCTCTCCTGGACAGATGGAGAACAGAGGAGGTCAAAGCCAAGGAGGCTCTGCTCCTCACCGAGCCGCGTCTCTCCAGGAGCCCCTTTTGATCCTGAACTCTGCAGCCTCTGGGATCCCCCTGGGCTGAGGAGCACTGTCGCAGACACGGGGCTTCTCCAGAGCGGGGAGCGACAGCCCAGCTCTGCCGGAACTGCACCTGGGGCTTCCTGGGACCAAACAGGATCGACTGTCTACACACAGCCCCCCCTCAGCCCACGCCTTGCCTCACCCCTTTCACAGCGCACAGCTTGTGCAAGGGCTGTGTCCAGAGGGCAGAGGGCCAGCTCAGAAAATAAGCTGAGCTGCAAAACGCTGCACAAGCAAAGCGGTGCCTCTGCTTCCCCCCGCACCCCGTGACGTGAGCCTGAGGAGCCAGCTGGGCTCTGAGGGAGAGCACTGGCCCAGACAGCCCAACGCCTGGGTGACACATCACTGCGACTCACCAGAAAGTGACCACGCGGAAGCTGCTGGGCCAGATGCGGATGAGGGTCCTGCAGCAGTCCAGGCCCAACGCTGTCTCTTCCTGTGCACACCCGCACGCCGCCTTCTCACTGCACAGCACCCACAGCTCGCTGAGACGCACCCTGTGCTGCAGCCAGAAGCTGGTGCCACATCTGCAGCCACGAAGAGCAGGGGCTGATGGTGAGGTTGCCTTCTGGGGCGGGGGGGGCAACTATGGCAATCCTCCTTGGGAGAGCCTCTGCACCCAGACAGAGCCCTGGGAAGGGTGGCCCAGAGTTGCTGATCGCACAAATCAGCAACATCCTCGCTGGGGAGACACCCTGACTCTTACAGCCCCGGTTTCTGACCACCTGACCCTCCCGAGGAAACCTCCCTGGGATGTTCTTGGACTCTGGACCAAAGGCAAGTCTGAGAGGGCTTTGCGAGATGTCTCCTGAGGGCTGGTTTTGGAGGCAGGAGTTGGGAAGAAAGAGTACTGCCATCTTCTCTTCTTACCTGCGCTTGGCAATAGCAAGGGCGTCTTGGAAAAGCAGGTGGTGTCTCCTCCTCGTCCTCCCACGCCAGCTCACCTCCACGCAGTCGCAGTGGAGCGGCTGGGATGCCGTTGGGACACGAGGACACCCAGGTGGCTGCCACCAGAGCTGCCCCTGCAAAGGACACAGTGTGGACATAAGATACGGGGCTCTGCCGGGAACTGGCCGCGCCTGGTGCCACAGAGACGGAGCGGGCACGCACCGGGAGAAGCAGGAGGTCAGCTGGGCCACCGTGCTGCGGCCAGGCAGACACTTGTGCTGCGGCAGTGCTCAGCAAGGGGAAGAGCAAGGCCCCGCAAAGCCTTCCGAGGCTGGGAAGCGATGTCCCTGTGCCAGGGCAGTGCTGCTCCGGTCAGAGCCCGTCTCTGCCCAGCACTGCCCGTGCCAGCACAGCGCCGCACTGGGAGGCACTGGTGGCTGTGACACCACAGGTGGCCCTTTGTGATACGTGGGGGGGGGGGCATGCCCAGGGCAGGGGACAAGGAGCCGCTCCTTGCAAACAAAAGGAACTACGACGAAGCAAACACAAGGAACTACATCCAAGCTAAGGGTCCTGAACAAGGTGGGCAGCTGCTGGCAGGAGTCACCTTGGAGCCAAGAGAGACACTTCGTGCCTGACTCCTGCCAGCTGAGCCGAGGCTTCCAAAAGGCAGCCTTAGGTACCTCGGCTCCTACTGCCGCCACCTCTCCGCACATGATGATGTCCAGTCCTTCCACCTGGTCCCCCGTACTGGACCCAGGGCTCAGGCCAGACTTGGAGAGACTCTGGGGTGAAGAAAAATGAGTAACAGCCTGGATTTCCTGCTCCAAACAGGCTGCGGATGGACAATCCTCAGCAGCAAGGTGCTGCGGTTAAGGAAGACACAATACCCGTGAGCCGAGGTCACAAGCAAGCACACCAGTGTCACCCCAACAGTCCCACCAAACCTCTCAGACTCCCCCAGCGCCTTTGGTGCCACAGTCCGTTTCTCTGCTTGGGCTGGGTCACAAACCCCCTGTCCCAGGGCACAAGCGTCACACCACAGGCCCAGCGTCCTCTACAGCAGCTACCCAAAATGTTTTGTTGATGTTGGAGGCACGGCCATGCCCAAGAGCTGCTCAGGGCTCCCGCCAGGCAGCTGCTGCACTCTGTTTGCCTCCTTCGGAGCAACCTGAAGTCCCAGGGAGCAGCCCCAGACTCTTCCAAGGCAGCTCTCCGAGGAGTGCCCGTTCATCATCTGGCAGTCATTCCGCATGAACCTATCGAAAACAGTCCAACGCTCACCAGAAATGAGTTGGACTGCAGCAGAAGTGACACTGGCCGACCCAGACAGGCATATTAGACCAGAAATGGAGGTTACAAGACAAAAAATGCAAAATAAGCCACCAGAAGAGCAAAAACCCAACTAGAAGACACAGCATACACAAACCAGAGGCCCCTAGCCAAACCCTAAAAAGAAAATAACTTAAAATAGGACTCTCCAAAAACCCCCCAGAACATAAGCTAAGGCAAGAGACCCCCAAACAACCCAGGAATCCAGGACCAAAAAGCCCACATGTTGTCCCTAAAAATAACACACTTTAATGCTATCCCACCTACACTCTGGCACCCTGTAACCCTAACGCCCCATAACCCCAGCTCACTGTGAGCCTACAGCCCCATAACCCTGGCACCCAATAACACTGGCTCTCCCTAAAACTAGTGTGTGATAACCCTGGAAAACCGTTACCCCAGCACGGCATAACCCCGGCACCCCAACTACTGCGAAGCCCCGAGGACAAAGGCAACCAGCAGCTGCTACCCCTGAGCAGCCAAGAAGCCCTGTTTTCATTGGGCGGGCGTGGGAGTGTCAGCCCTGCGCAGCTGTGGGAGATTCAATATGTTAAGAGGCAAATCGACATCGGCCAGTCAGCTCTGTGCAGGCCTGGAGAAGCAGAAGGCTTTGAGGGGCAACAGGCCTTGGAAGAAAGGTAAGTCAGCTCTGTGCAGGCCTGGAGAAGGAGCAAGGCTTGGATGAGAACCAGGCCTTGGAAGGAAGATGAGAAACTGCCAGGCTGTGCTAAGGTGGCAGGGAAAACCAACGGACAGCTGCAATGCTGAGCTGCGGGGAAGTGCGGATCTGTCTGACGGCAGAGAGGGTTGATGGCTCTCCAGTTGCTGATTTGCTTATTATGAAGAGCTTGGATGACAGCGTAAGCATGTGTTGGTGTATGAGTATGTATTATTGTAAGAAGAAAAGGAGAGATTAAAGAAAATAAACGGCCCCTGCCCTGCAGAAAGAAAGAAGAACACTTTGACTCGGTTTTTTTGGCCGCTACAACTGGTGACCCCGACGTGCAAACCCCAACTCGATTTGGGACAGAGCGAGGACCGCGGAAGCCGAGCGGTGGTAGCGGAGCCCAGCTGAACTTGGCCATCGGTGGAGGTGAGCCCACTAGTCCAGACAAGGAACTGAAGGCACCTGGAGAGAAGGTGAGCAGCTGGGAACTAAAGATGGGGCGAAAATTTCTGCAGAGAAAAAGTCTATTTTACATATTTTGATAAGAATTCTGGAGAAGATGGGAATCAAGTATGAGGAAAAGGTGATACGTACTTTGCTTATTTGGTGCAAAAGGAATGGGGTCCCTGCTGCATCATCTTTAGCTACATGGCAACTGGTAAACGATTCCCTGAAACAGTTAAAAAGCGATCGGGCTGCTGCGGTAGCTGCAGCCGATGCCAGGTCACCTAGTGGATCCGATTCTCAGCCGGATCCTACAGTTGTGGCTGAGACACCCCCAGAGAAGCCGCGAGCCCCTTCCACATGTCCGCTACCTGCCGATGAGGACTCTGGTGGGGACTCTCCCAAGTCGCCGGCACGCGCCAAAGCATTGAGACGTTTACTACCGGATTTATCTGAGGACACAGAGGGCGAGGACACATGTTCTGAACCCCTGCGGCAAGCTTTATATGCTGGGTCTTTTGACTGTGATAATCTTTTAGACCCTGACCCTGTAAATCCTGAAAGAGACCCTGGCCTGTGTCCTCCCTTAGCTGGGGATGATCCGTGGGTAAAAGTGAGGCAAGAAGCCTTGGCGCAAGGGGAGATGGACGTGGCGAGAAAGATTGTTGCTCCTGGAATTTATGAGCCGGGACGTCAGCCACGTTGGGAAGGACTGCATTTTCCTGTTGTCAAAGAACTACAGAAAAGCATTAACGAGGACGGACTTAAAAACTCACTCACAACAGGTACACTGGCTGTACTCAGCATTCGCACCCCCCCACCTGCCAGCGCGCAGTTGGCAGCGGCGGCCCCGGGCCTCCCCGAGCCCCCCCCGCCGCGGGGTGACTGCCTGTGGCCGAGGCGCGCGCTCGCCCGTCCCGGCTTCCCCCGAACACCAAAAGCAGCATTTTTACAGAAGGTGCTGACACTGGGATGCGGCGCCCCTTGTCCGTCCTAAAAGGACTAACTTGTATTCTAAGGGCCTTGATTTGAAAACAAAGAAGGGGGAATTCTCTGGATACGCCACATACTCAACACGCAATGGCTTTATATGCTCTTAATGGTGTTTTGATGTTTGTAGTATTTGTCATTTTATGTTGTGTGGGCAATAAGTGTAAGGGGTCCCTTTGGGGGGTTGTGTGATGTGTGAAGACAGTGGCAGCCATGAGAGAGAGAGAGAGAGAGAGCGCGCCCGTGTGGTGAGGAAAAAACCAAATCGCTGCTTCCCCCCCGCCGCTATTTCAGCTTCTCCCGGGAATTCAGCACCAAGAGCCACCGGACATTCCGAGGCGGGGGAAGACGCTTTGCTTTTTTTTTTCCCCCTTTTCCCCCCCAAACCTGCCGCCGTTCCAGGGTCCCGCTGTACTCACCCAGAGCGGCTGCTCCCTCGCAGGGGCCGGGCGAGGCTCCCTCCTCCCGGGGGTCCCCACGGGGGGGCCGGAGGCGGCGGGGGCTGGGGGGGGCAGGACGGAGCGGCGCTTCGCTCCCTCGGAGGGCGCCGGGCGCGGGGGGGGCAGTTTCCCCGCTCCCCCCTCCCGGCGCCGGGGCTGTGGGGGCGGCAGGCGGGGGGGCGGCTCTCGGCCCGGGGCCCAGGACGCAGCTTCTGCCCGGCAAAGGCGGCCGGTTCGCCGGCACCGAGGGAGCCGCTCCGCTCCACTCCACTCCGCCCGCCGGGGCCCGGGGCTCAGCGGCCCGGGCCTCAGGGGGAACCTCCACGGCTGCTGCCTCCACCCCCGCCATTGCGGATCGACAGTCTGAGGGGAGGGGCGGGGCCGGGAGCCCCATCGGAGAGGGAGGGGGCGGTGCCAGGAGCCCCATTGGCAGCTGGAGGGGAGGGGGCGGGGACAGCAGCCCCATTGGCAGCTGGAGGGGAGGGGGCGGGGACAGCAGCCCCATTGGCAGCTGGAGGGGAGGGGGCGGGGACAGCAGCCCCATTGGCAGCTGGAGGGGAGGGGGCGGGGACAGCAGCTCCTTTGGGCGCCGTTCCCGCCCCCATCCGCCCCTGTCCCTCAGGCCCCAGAGGGCGGTTCCAGTGCAGCCGCCTCCCGCCGGGAGATGCGCTGTGCTGGCCGGGTTTCAGTCACACGAAGCGTTTTTGGCCAAGAAAAGGCCAACGCAGCCCCAGCGCACACTCTGCAAACCCCGATGCCGGGCACGGGCCTGAGCGGGGGCAGAGGCGGGCGAGCGGCCCTGCAGGAAGGGCTGTGGGTGCCGGCGCCAGCAGGGCCTGTGTGCGGGGCCTGGGGAGCTGGAGAGCAGAGGGATGGCGGGAGCTGGAGCAGCCCCAGGCCAGGCACCGGCCGGGCTCTGCCTGTGAGGAGCCAGGCAAGGCCCAGCAGAAGAGCCTGTGCAGGGCCCGTCGGGGAGTCGGGAAAGGGAAGGGAACTCGTGGCACTGACACCCCCGGGAAGGTTTGTCAGACCTCTGCGGTTCGATCACTCTGAAGAGCATTTCATCCCTGCAGCGTGTTGGGATGTGGGTAAAGCTCACGGGAGGGACGTGCCAGCCACACGTCAGCTGGGACAGCCTGTGATGTGACGAGCACGGCGACGTCCCTGCAAGGAAATCCGCCACAGGCTACGGCAGAGAACTGCAGGAGCTCAGCGAGGGCAGGAGGAAGGAGGTCTCTGCCGAAAGCCTCGGCAGGGGCTGATGGGGAGAGGTGGCGCAGGAATGCAGCGCTGCTGCCTCCGTCCTCACAGCCAGCTTGGTCACAGACATTCCGGTCCAGGACAGGGCGTGAAAAGAAGGAAGAAAGTGAAGAAGAGAAGCAAGAGTGACCTTACGGGGCTGGAGTAGCAGAGGGAAGATGTTTTGGCTGCTGGTATTTTCTGGTGCTGGTGTGACTGAGAAGGGGGTGCAAGGGGCTGGCTGCTCACAGACAGATCGAGCTGCCTGCGAGCATTTCCCTCTCTGCATGCTGCCCGTCTTGCCGGGGAGCGGGAGGGCTCTATGGTTTGGCCAGCCAGGACAGAAGGATGCCTTTAACCCAGGAGAGAGAGGGGCTGGCTGTGGAGGGGTGTGGGGGTGAGTGCTGGTGATCCCGAAGGGCTGGGAACGTCCTGGGGAACAGGCTGGGATGGAGAAAGAGACACTGAGGGAGTTGAGGCCTGAGCTCGATCCACTGCCCACAGCCTCCGATACACAGCAGGTCACGCGGGAAGGCCTTCCCCAAGTGAGAGCTAAAGAGTTTCTGCACAACGTGCCCCTTGTTGCCCGTGTCCCAGAGCCGCGGCTGCCCCTCGAGGTGCCGGCTGTAGCCTACCTGCAGCTGGTGTTGCTGTCTCTCTGCAGATGGGCAGAGTGTTAAACCAAAGGCTCGAGAGGTCTCCTGGGCAGGCTAGGCTCTGTTTCCTGCTGCTGGGGCATTTTTATGGTCCTCTTCGAGGCAGATTAAACCCACGTTTGGACTTAAATATAAAAAACTAAAATTTAACAACCAATGCACTGGGCAGAGTCCTTCAGCACTAAGCGGTTCACAGCCAGGTTCTCTACCCCAGCAGCAATATCTCGCCCTCGTTCAGCAGCCCAGATGGGTTTGCCTCTGCGCTGCCAGTGGCTCCGTTTCCACTGCTGTAACCGCCCCCACAGCGCATTTGCCACCACCCATGGGTCAGTGCAGAGACAGAGCACTGGCCACCTTTCTCGCTCAGCGATAGCCAAGGCCAGCTGGACGGCTTTCACCTCTGCATGCTGACTCGATTCACCTTCTCCTTCAGCAGCTTCAGCGACCCGTCGTGTGGGGCTCCACACAGCTGCTTTCCACCTTCGATGTTTTCCCACCATGCGACAGGACCCGTCGGTACACAGGGCACATCGCTTCTCCTTATCCAGTAGTTTAGTATATGGTGGGGCCTCTTCAGCACGTGCTACCTCTTCCTCTGGCGCCATTCTGAACTCTTCCCCTTCTGGCCAGTTTGTGATCACTTCCAATATTCCTGGGCAGCTGGGGCTCCCTATTCGAGCCCGTTGTGGGATCAGTGTGACCCATTTACTCCACGTGGCATCTGTTGCCTGGTGTGTAGAGGGGACCCTCCCTTTGACCATCCAGCCCAGCACCGGCAGTCGGGGTGCCAGGAGGAGCTGTGCTTCAGTGCCACCCACTTTCAAAGCAGCTTGAGCCCCTGCACATGCTGCCAGTATCTCTTTTCCAGTTGGGGTATAACAGGCCTCAGATCCTCTGTATCCCCGACTCCAAAACCCCAGGGGTCAGCCTCTGGTCCCCCCGGGTGCTTTTTGCCAGAGACTCCACAAAAGGCCATTCTCCCTGGCTGCGGTGCAGAGCACATTTCTAACATCTCGTCCTGTCCGCACTGGCCTGGGGGCTACTGCATGAACTATTTCCCATTTCATTTGCTCAAAGGCTTGTTGCTCGGGGCCCCATTTAAAATAACTTTTCTTCTGGGTCACTTGATAGAGACGGATTACAACCAGACTAGCGTTTGGGATACACATTCTCCAAAAGCCCACAGTGCATAAGAAAGCTGGTGTTTCCTTACGTTCTGATTCCAGCTAGTGGCTCTGCTATCCCAGCGTGGGAGCAGCCAGGTGATAACGTGCTCGCCTGGACGATGGCTGAAATCCCTTCTCATGTCTCGCAGCTCACTCAGGGATAGGGATGGAGTGATTCCCTCTGGTTCTGCTCCTCCTCCTGTTCTCGTCCTGGTTCATCATCATCCCTTACCATGAGAAGCGATTTTTTTAATATTTCTTCTTACGTACAGGAGCAGCTGGCGCTGGCACGGGCTGTGTCTCTGGTCCAGCTGTGGTGCCTGTCACTGCGGTCAGAGCAGTTGCAGTACCTGTCACCGGGGCTGAAGTGGCGGCAGCGCCTGTTGCTTTATTGTCAGATCCAGAGACCTTCTCTTCCCCTTGAGGGCACGGAAGGGACTTTTGAATCTTTTTGGAGACAGAAAGGCGGCTAGCCGGCTCTAAGGAGACTGGCAAGCCGGTGGGCGGGCAGCTGAGGAGGCGTGGGCTGTGGGCAGAGCCCAGGGCCGGTGGCGCCTGTTTCGAGCGAGGTGTGAACACACCAAGGGTCACTCGGTCACTCGCCGAGGAGAGCAACTCACCCCCACCCCTCGGTAACGAGCTGGGAGGGCTTCCTAGTTAGCGTGGGCAGAACTAGCACCACCCCCCTTTAATTCGGAGATAAGAACCCTGTGGGAGGGCAGTGACCAGGTCACCACCGAGCTCAGGGTGATCAGACAGTACCTGTAAACCACCGGTTAATAGTACTTGTCAACCACCGGTAGCCTGAGCCATGGTCTCCACTCGCCTCAAAAGCACCACCAGCAAGAACATGGCGACCCAGACGGAGCAACCACGCAAACATGCAGCAGTGCAGGTCCCAGGCTGCAGGGAGTGCCTGAGCCTGTCAGTGCTGTTGGAGGGCCGCAGAGACAGCGCCTGTGTGCGCTGCGACCAGCTGGATGACCTGCTCAGCCTGGTGGCAGAACTCAAAGAAGAGGTCGAGAGATTAAGAATTATTAGGGAATGTGAAAGGGAGATTGATTGGTGGAGTTCCACCTTGGCACCCATGAATCAACAGGAGCAAATAGAGGCTCCAGGCAAGGCAGGTGATCCCTCACCCTCATGCTACCAGGCAGAAGGAGGGGACTTAAGAGATGAGGGAGACTGGAAACAGGTCCCTGCTCAGGGAGGCAAGAAAATTCTCTCCCAACCTCCCTCACCCTCCATGGTGCCTCTTCACAATAGATTCGGGGTCCTGGAACTTTTGAATGAAGACATGGAGGAAGAGAATGAGACAAACAATGAGGAAGATCAAGGACCACCAAGGCCAGGTCACTCTAGAAAAGGTATTAAAACCAGCTCTGAAAGGAACCCCAGAAGAGTCATTGTAGTGGGGGACTCCATTCTGAGGGGTGTCGAAGGCCCCATATGCAGACCAGACCCGCATCATAGGGAAGTCTGCTGCCTCCCTGGGGCCCGCATCAAGGACCTCACAAGAAGACTCCCCTCTCTAGTCAAACCCAAGGACTATTACCCTCTTCTGGTTTTTCAGGTAGGTAGCGATGACATTAGCAGGAGAAGTATTAAATTAATGAAGGGAGATTTCAGGACCTTGGGGAAACTGATCAAGGGGTCGGGGGCACAGGTTGTGTTCTCCTCCATCCCTCCAGCTGGGGGGATGGATGAGGATGAACACCGAAGAACACAACAGATGAATTCGTGGCTTCAAGACTGGTGTCACCGTCAGGGCTTTGGTTTTTTCGATCATGGGTTGGTATACAGGGCACCAGACCTCTGGGCCTTAGATGGGATACACTTGTCCCAGAAGGGGAAGAGGATCTTGGGGCAGGAGTTAGCTGGGCTCATTGACAGAGCTTTAAACTAAATTTGAAGGGGGAAGGGGGCAAAACACCAGCCCATCTGAAGTGCATGTATTCCAATGCACACAGCATGGGTAACAAACAGGAGGAGCTTGAAGCCGTGATGAAACAGGAAAATTATGATGTTGTGGCTATTACAGAAACATGGTGGGATGTCTGCCATGACTGGAGTGCGGCAGTTGAGGGCTACAAGCTCTTTAGAAGGGACAGACAAGGAAGGAGAGGTGGTGGGGTGGCGCTGTATGTTACGGACTGTTATGATTGCCTTGAGCACAAGTGTAGCGAAGACAGGGTAGAGTGTCTTTGCGTTAGAATCAGGGGGAAGGCCAACAGGGCAGATGTTGTAGTAGGAGTCTACTATAGGCCACCCACCCAGGACAGAGAGGTGGATGAAATATTCTATAGGTATTTAGGAGAAATCTCATGATCGCTTGCCCTTGTTCTTGTGGGAGACTTTAACTTCCCAGACATCTGCTGGAAATACAGCACAGCAGAGCGAGACCAGTCCAGGAGATTCCTGGAATGTGTGGGAGACAACTTCCTGATGCAGCTGGTGAGAGAACCAACCAGAGAAGGTGCCCTGCTGGATCTCCTCTTTGTGAACAGAGAAGGACTGGTGGACGATGTGGCGGTCGGGGGACGACCAGGGCACAGCGATCATGAAATAATAGAGTTCTCTATTCTTAGAGAGGCCAGGAGAGGGCTAAGCAGGACTGACATCCTGGACTTCCATAGGGCTGACTTTGTCTTGTTTAGGCACCAGCTTGACAGGATCCCTTGGGAGATGGTCCTGAAGGGTACAGGGGTGCAGGAGGGCTGGGCACTCTTTAAGAAGGAAGTGTTAATGGCTCAGGAACAGGCGGTCCCCAGGTGCTGTAAGAGGAGCAGGCGGCAGAGAAGACCCCCCTGGCTGAACAGGGAGCTTTGGCTGCAACTCAGGGAGAAAAGGAGAGTTTACAGCCTTTGGAGGAAGGGACTAGCCACTCACAGTGATTACAAAGAGGCAGTGAGGCTGTGCAGGGCAGAAATCAGGAGGTCTAAAGCCCAGCTGGAAATTAATCTGGCTTCAGCAATCAAAGATAACAAGAAATGTTTCTATAAGTACGTCAACAGCAGAAGAAAGACCAGGGAGAGTCTCCATCCCCTGCCAGACACAGGAGGAAACGTGGTAACCAGTGATGAGGAGAAGGCTGAGGTGCTTAATGCCTTCTTTGCCTCAGTCTTTTAATAGCAAGAGCAGTTGTACTGAGGGAATCCAGCCTCCTCCGCCAGACAGAGACTGGGAGAACGACCCCCCCGCAATGCAGGAGGAGACGGTCAGTGACCTGCTACATCACACAGACACACACAAGTCTGTGGGACCAGACGGGATACACCCGAGGGTGCTGAAGGAGCTGGCTGGCGTCAAGCCGCTTTCCATCATTTCCCAGCAGTCCTGGCTGAGCGGGGAGGTCCCGACAGATTGGAAACTGGCCAATGTGACGCCCAGAGATAAGAAGGGTTGGAAGGATGATCCGGGAAACTACAGGCCTGTCAGCTTGACGTCGGTGCCCGGGAAGCTGATGGAGCAGCTCATCCAGAGTGCCATCACACAGCACGTGCGGGACAGCCAGGGGATCAGGCCCAGTGAGCGGGTTTAGGAAAGGCAGGTCCTGCCTGACAAACCTGATCTCCTTCTACGACAGGGTGACCCGCTTATTGGATGAGGGAAAGGCTGTGGGTGTTGTCTACCTTGACTTCAGTGAGGCCTTTGACACCGTTTCCCACAGCATTCTCCTGGTGAAACTGGCTGCTCGAGGGTGGGATGGGCACACTCTTCGCTGGGTAAAAAACTGGCCAATGGCCGGGCCCAGAGAGTGGTGGGGAACGGAGTTAAATCCGGTTGGCGGCCGGTCACGAGTGGTGTCCCCCAGGGCTGGGTTTTGGGGCCACTCCTGATTAACATCTTTATCGATGGTCTGGACGAGGGGATCGAGTGCCCCCTCAGTCAGTTTGCAGATGACACCCAGTTGGGTGGGAGTGTTGATCTCTCGAGGGTAGGGAGGCTCTGCAGAGAGACCTGGCCAGGCTGGAGCGATGGGCTGAGCCCAACGGGAGGAGTTTCACTAAGGCCAAAGGCCGGGTGCTGCCCTTGGGCCACAACAACCCCCAGCAGGGCTACAGGCTGGGGGAGGAGTGGCTGGAGAGCTGCCAGTCAGAGAGGGACCTGGGGGGTGATTGATGGATAACGAGCCAGCGCTGTGCCCAGGTGGCCAAGAAGGCCAATGGCATCATCCTGGCTTGTATCAGCCCTAGCGTGGCCAGCAGGGACAGGGAAGGGATCTCACCCCTGTGCTCGGCACTGGTGAGGCCGCCCCTCGATGAGTGGGTTCAGTTTTGGGGCTCCTCACCCCAAAAAGGCCGTTGAATGACTCGAGCGTGTCCAGAGAAGGGCAACGGAGCTGGTGCAGGGTCTGGAGCACAGGTCTGATGGGGAGCGGCTGAGGGAACTGGGGGGGTTTAGTCTGGAGAAGAGGAGGCTGAGGGGAGACCTCCTGGCCCTCTGCAACTCCCCGAAAGGAGGGTGCAGAGAGGGGGGAGGAGTCTCTTGAGCCAAGGACCCAGCGGCAGGCCAAGAGGGAATGGCCTCAAGTTGCGCCAGGGAAGGTTTAGACTGGATGTCAGGAAGTATTTCTTTGCAGAAGGGGTTATTAGGCAGTGGAATGGATTGCCCAGGGAGGTGGTGGAGTCCCCATCCCTGGAGGTGTTGAAGGGTAGGGTTGACATAGCGCTGAGGGATCTGGTGTAGATGGGAACTGGCAGTGCTAGGTTAATGGTTGGACTAGATGATCTTCAAGGTCCTTTCCAACCTGGATGATTCTGTGATTCTGTGATTCTGTGAATAGTGTTGCACAGGCCTCGGTAGGCGGGGGCCAGGCCCAGCACATTGTGGTCATTTTTGTCTCCCTGGAATTGTTGGGGCGACAGCATACTTTTTCCAAATGTCCTACTGGTTTCTCAGGATTTTGCACTTGTTCAAGGGTAAAATCCCAAAACACTGGAGGTGCCCACCGTCCTAGGTGCTTGTCCATGCTGTCCCACACCTCCAGCCACTCATAACTCTCCAGCCTTGGGGTAGTGATGCTCTTATTAAATAGTTGCTTGATACTGAACAAAACCTGAACCACATGGAGGCACACGCTGGCTCCCAGCAACAGGATGACCGTGTTAGTGTCAACATTCCAAGGATATTCAAAATCTTCAAAATTCTCATGCGCTATGGTAAGTAGCCTGGAGGAGAGGGGAAGGTGGAGGGAGGTGCCTCCCCCATGGGTTGGCTCTCCGAGAAAAAGTTAAGGTTGTCATTGTTAGCCCTTTCTGCTAGATGGACCCCGTTTAATGACTGTAGGAGTCTGGGCCGCGCTGGGAGAAAGTTAGTGCAGACAGAAGAATGCAAGGACGAAGAGAAGGCCAGCAAAATAAGGTTGGCAAAACCACACAAGATAGCAGATAAGTGAGAAACACCTGTGGTCAGCAAAAGCACACAAGTCTGAGCAAAACAGGGTATGAGATAAGGGAGTTTTGGCAAGTTTGGGGCTTTACGTGCTAATTGCAATTAACCAATGCAAATGCTTGTAGAGGCGCGTGAACAGCGCGTGTAGATGACCTGTAGCCTATTAGAAGATAGATGAGTGCGTGTACGGAACTGAGTAGAGTATAAATGTAACCAGAAAAGGAATAGAAAAAAACTAGAACAATAACTATAATAAAAGATGGACGACCTGATCGTCACATTGGTGTTGCGTCGTTTCTGTTCCCGCACGGAGAAATAAGGACCCCGGCTAATGGTGACTCCGACAAATGACTGTTACGGACCTGTGCCCTTTGGCTCTGGGAAGTAAACAGCTGAGTGGCTACCTTGTGCAGAAAACACCCGGAGTCCCCAAGAATGCCTTGACATGGAAAGGCACAAACTACAGGAAGGGAAATCCAGGACTAATTCTGGCTTGTTCTTGTTCTAACCGTCGGAAGTACAGGATGCTCCACGTTTAACCCAATACTGAAAATGTGATAGTCACCCCCACTGAGAAGCAAGAGGAATTATCACTATTTACTCTTTCTGCACTGTCATATACCCCAGTAACGGTACCTATAGACAATGACACCTTTTGAACAAAATGGTCTCTGCAAGCGGGAAGCTCTAAGAGGCTGCTTTAATTTATAGTGCTTTCACCCAGAACTCTTCTGGGGCAGATCCCACAGCCAAACAGCCGAGGGCTTTCACTGCTGGGTTCAGTCGTCACCGGGTGTTCCGCCCTTACTGCACAACGAGAAGTGTTTCTCACCATGCTGCCTTTCTGACAGCTGAGCAACACCAACACTGCCACCTTTCTTTATTTTAATTTCTTTTTTTACATCTGTCAGAGTCACCATTAGCCGGGGTCCTTATTTCTCCGTGCGGGAACAGAAACGACGCAACACCAATGTGATGATCAGGTCGTCCATCTTTTATTATAGTTATTGTTCTAGTTTTTTTCTATTCCTTTTCTGGTTACATTTATACTCTACTCAGTTCCGTACACGCACTCATCTATCTTCTAATAGGCTACAGGTCATCTACACGCGCTGTTCACGCGCCTCTACAAGCATTTGCATTGGTTAATTGCAATTAGCATGTAAAGCCCCAAACTTGCCAAAACTCCCTTATCTCATACCCTGTTTTGCTCAGACTTGTGTGCTTTTGCTGACCACAGGTGTTTCTCACTTATCTGCTATCTTGTGTGGTTTTGCCAGCCTTATTTTGCTGGCCTTGTCTTCGTCCTTGCATTCTTCTGTCTGCACTAACTTTCTCCCAGCGCGGCCCAGACTCCTACATACATCCATCTTAAAATTATCAAGCTAGTTGAATTTACGTTTTCTAGATTTCCCGTCATTGTTCAAAGCAGTTTAAAGCAGAAGCCTGCTTTTCTAGTGGGCTTCCTTCTTGTACCAAACTCCCCTGCTGAACCCCACGTTTGATGGAAGGGGTAGTTCTGTATCATGGCATCGCCACGGAAAACACTAAAAGTTTCTGTTTAAAAAATACAAACATCTTTGTTATAGATTAAAAGTAATTTAGCGGGAAATAACCACTTCTCAATTTTTAGTGATCGATAATAAATTTATTAGCAAGCGGCGAGTGAGCAAAACAGCGCTGGGTGTGCCGGGAGTCTCTGCTCTACCAGCACACACCTCCCAGGACAGCACTGAGTCCCTTTATAGTGCAGCTTCATCCATATTCAGGACGGGCGTACCCTGAGGGGGCTGCAAAGGTGTAAACAAGTTTCCCGGCTTTTCTCAGGTTTTCGCGGGCTTTTCTCAGGTTTCCCTCACAGAAGGGGGATGACTCAGCACAGGGGTTTGTGTAGTGGCTTGAAGATGGGGCCATTTTAGCTCCCTTCTAACAACTGATTTTAACAATAGAAACTATACACATATATCTTATTTCTTATTTACATAAGAGAATTACAAAACTGTTCGGCCACAACATCCTGACTGCAACTTCTTTTTCCCCTTGAGATCTGAATAACAAATACCATATATGTTTTATTACATCTTGGTGGTCAGCATAGTTATGAGGGGAAACACAGTTTAAAGGGCATCTTAAAGTATATGTGTAAATGTTTGCTGGCAAATGCCGACAGCTTTCTGACCGAACTGGAACAGTGTTGAAACGTGACAGCTTCGTATAGAACGTTATTTAAAACAGCCAGTACCAGCTGTTAGCAGTGGCTGCATGGTTGGGGCCATTTACTCTCTTTTACAGTGTAAAACCAAGTCCACTTGGGCAATGAAGGAAGCGCACCCCTTGGCAGTACCTCCCCACACTGCAGCAGTGCCAAAGGTTTAGTCCTACCTGTCTTTTCAAAACGAAACCCACGGACACGTTATTTTCCATACACGTTAGCTGTCAGCGAGCTTTGACTGGGAGCTGTTTCCTGTCACTGGTCTTTTCCCTGCTAACGCTCAGCTGTCCCTCAAAACCTCATCACGTTGGATAGTTCACTGAAAACTTTCTATTGTAACCGAAAAGTGACGTAACTGGGCCGTAATGCATTCTGCAAATCATTCTGCTGATATTGTATATCTGATACCAGCTGCTTCTGCCAGGCAACGAAAAAAATATTCAACTGGGAAAATTTCCACTCTACAGTGAACTCCACCCAAACTAATTAACGGTGATTAAAAATGAGATGCCCCAGCAAAAACCTTCATGTTACATGGCCACAACTCACAATCCTGTACAAAATGTTCACTTTTATAAAGCTCCAGTGTAAAAATCAAAGACTCAAGCAGCGCTAGGACAGCACAGGGTATTTCATGTTATTATCTGCAACGCTTGAATTCATTTCCATTTTAACAAAACTTAATACGATGACTTAGGAATTCAGTAATTTTTTTACAGTCTTTCATTCTAGGTAGGGACAGATTTCATGTTTTGGTCAATTTTCTCTTTATCTTTGCTCTTCTTCGATTTTTTCTTCTTGTGTTTGTGCTTTTCCAATTCCTTTTTGTTCCCAATGTGTTTCTTCTGCTTCTTGTGCTTCTTCTGCTTCTTGTGCTGCTGCTTCTCTTTTTTCTTTTTCTTGCTGTCTTGGCTCTCTCCTGCACTGGCAATGCCGCTGTGGCTTCGAGTCTGACTCTCAGAGGGGGTAGTCAAGGCTGCGGCTAGCGCTCGGACTGCTTTGACTTTGACTTCTGCTTGCTTCAGGCTGGTCAGCTGCAGCAGGTGCTGCCATATCCTCTTTGACCTCATCAACAGCCTTTTCTTCCAGCTCTGTAGGATTTTTTCCTGCAGCTTCCTCATCTTTTGCAGATACATTACTCTCACTCTCACTTTCACTGTAGTCTGGCACAAGTGCAGCCTCACCAGTCTCCTGAGTTAGACCAGAAGAGAGCCACGAGGAGCTGCTTACCTGGGGCTTGGGCTTGACCTTTTGTCCAGTCGCGTTCTCTTTCTCATTTTTTACGTCTGGTGATTCTCGTCTCAGAGGTGGTTTATTACCACCTGGCTCTTTCTCTTTATTGCTTTGTACTTCTGGTACGTGCTTCTCTTTCTCTTTTCCCGAATTTTCACCTAGAGGTTTGTGTTCCTTCAATGTATGCTTGGAATCATGAGCAGCTTTGTGATCAGCAGCTTCTGTGATCAGACGGAGGACTGTAGCTGCTCCTTTTGGCATCTCCCGGGCCCTTTTTGGATGGCTCTGCTCGTTTGTCTCTCGGCTTACTCTTCTTTACTAATGTAGATTCTTTGTTTAGAGAAGGGGAGTCTTTTCTCCTTGCTAATTCACTCTTTTCATTTCCACGCTTGGAACTAGAATGATCTCTGTGGCCAACACGGTCAGATTTTTTGTCTCGGTTAGGAATACAGTCTTTAGCAGTGCATCCACAGCCAGTACCGTGTTTCTCTGAAGATCTGCTGTCTTTGGAAGATTGAGAAATAACTTTTCCGTTTCCTTCTCCAGTTGCATGTTCTGAGTGGTCTTTCTCTCTCTGAACACGGCTCTTTCTCTTCTCAGAAGTGTCCTTGTCTGACAAAGAATGATCCCGGGCTTTGGTTTTGTCTTTTTCATTCAACATCAAACTTCCTGAACTTTTTGCAGCGGACAGAGAGTCTGTTTTAACATCTTCTGCTGTAACTGGCTCTCTCCGTTTTCTCATACCTTCTAACAATTCAGCATTGGGAACTCCTTCATTCTCATTCCCTTTTCTTCTCTTCTGGTGTTTTTTATGTTTAGTGGGAGACTGGCCTCTACATACTGAAGACCTTGAACGTGAACGGTACCTTCTGTATGGGGGTGATCTTGACCTTGAACGGTGATAACCATGTGACCTTGACCTAGAACGATTGGGACGACTCTTCCCTTTGCCTCTTCTGGGATATGGTGGCGATGGCAAGTGGGAACGAGAGTGGGAACGACTAAATGATCGAGAGTAGGAGCAAGTGCGAGAAGAACCCAGTCTTGACTTGGAGTAGGTATATGAACTTCTAGAGTAAGAAGAAGCACGATGGGGAGACTGGGACCTTAAAGAAAACAGAAAACACACTCGCACACACACAGAGGAATTTAATTCCGAACAGTCATTTCTTCCTAAATTGGGTTTGGTTTGTTTTTTCCTCTCCATATGCTTATGTCAAAGCTTCTTTCACTGCTGACAGAATGGTACTGCAGATTGGAGAACGTGATCACATGTAAAAGTTTCTGCTTACAAGACAGAACAGCTGCTGCTTTGTTAGTTTAAAACATACAGGAAGGGTACGTCTATTCCCACTCCCTTCTATTGCATGAACTACCATAGCTGTTGCCTGGTTTAAGGCGGTGTGTACTGGCCTCTACTGGTACGTGAGCATTTCTCACTGCACAACTGCATGCAGTGCAAATCATTTTTGTGGCAGTAAGGTGCAAAAAGAGCAAGTCTTAATGGCTGCAGCACAGTATCAAACATCAAGAAAAGGCAGTAAAGCTCGATTTTACAATGCCGCCTTAGTCTATTTAACTTCACTGCTTATTTGGCAATAGGTACAGGATGCAAAATACTCGTACTGCACCCTTACATACAGGCCTATTCAATCCACACTTGTAGGCAGATGTCCTAGCAAGATCTTGCACATACCTCTAGCTCTAACCAAGGGTAGTGACCACATTTCAAGGAAAATCATATCTGAAAGCTTCTAACCTCAGCCTCTAGTAACCTGACTCAAGGCCATTATCTAGGAAGGAAGCTGACAGCATTACTAAGAGGGAGCTATTCAGACTCCTGCCCAAGTGAATTCTGGGGACAGAAAACATCAGCTACCCCGAGTTCTTTCTTCAAAAGTTTTTCTTTTATTATTTTTTAAAGAACCATTTCACGTCATTCTGCATATGTTCATTAGCATCATTCCTCCTCTCAAAGTCCTTCACCAATTTAAGATTTCCTTACAAACAAGTCTGGTCTTTCAATCCCTAAGAAAAATCTAACAATGTCAACAAAATACTAGTGAAAGCCCCCAGTTTGCAGTCCAGGTGAAAATCTCTCTGTGTATCCACAAGAGATAAACAAAAGAGATGAAGACAATTTCTCTCCCATACCTCCTCCGAAGTGCTTCGAGGTAACGGTTGCAATCAGAATGGGGAGTGTGGTGGTTTGACCTTGGCTAAATGCCAGGTACCCACCAAGTCGCTCTATCACTTCCCCCCCCTTCCCCTTTTTTCCTCGACAGGGCAAAGAGGGGAAAGAAAATAAGATAGAGAAAAAAAACCCCAACCCTTGTGGGTAAAACAACAGCAGTTTAATATAAGCAAAGCGAAGCAAAGGTCCGCGCGCGGAAGCAAAAAAAAGCAAACAGATTTATTCTCTACTTCCCATGAACAGGCGATGTCGGGCCTTCTCAGGAAGCAGGGCTCCCATACGCGGAGGGGTTGCCTCGGAGGACCAAGGGTGACACCCCCCGTCCTCCTTTCTCCCAGTTTATCCTCGAGCAGACGTCAGATGGTCTGGAATAGCCCTTTGGTCAGTCGGGGTCAGCTGTCCTGGTTGTGTCCCCTCCCAAGGTCTTGCCCACCCCGTCCCACTGGGGGGAAATGTCGGAAAGAGCCTTGGTGCTGTGTGAGCACCACTCAGCAGTAGCCACAGCACCAGTGTGCTATCAACACCCTGCCAGCTCCAACATCAAACACAGCACCATGGGGGCTGCTGCAGGGGAAAACCAATTCCGGCTCAGCCAGACCCGGTACAGGGAGACACAGAAAACCCAGGCACTAGACCTCCTCAGGGTCTGGCCTCCTCAGGGCTGTCAGGGGGTGAAGGTGTCACTGCAGAGAAGCTTTAGTCAAAGAGACACCTGCTCCTCAGCAGCTGCTGCCAAACTGTAACTCTCAGTCACCTGTAATCTCTGCCGTAGCTGAGCTAGTAACCTTCACATGAAACACCTCTCACTGCTAATGCCTTGGCTCATCCAATCATCTAACGACAGGGAGGTTGAGTGGAACTCCTCCTGATTCTCCTAGACAACCTGCTTCTCCATTACAATACGTAAAGCAGTTCCCTGGAAAACGAACGCCTACGCTGCTTTTGAATCTTTTTATATTCCGTCAGTTCCTTAGGAAAATCGTTTGTAAACTCATCAAGTCTGGACTTTTTCTTTCCCCTGTTAAAATAAGTTTGACTTTTATTACAATTATAGTTTGACCTTTATTACAAAAAGACACCAACAAACAAAACATGACCAACATGAGAACATGTATACTGCATGCAAACGCAAAAGGTGAACATCTTATTTAAGCAAAACCAGTTTAGAATTCCTACAAGTTTTAGGGAAAGTTTTAGAATAGCATTCATCTCGTTTTAGTTTTGCATGTTTACCATCTGCAACGAAAAAGTCTGTTGGACAAAACACTGTGTCACTTCTGCTTACGTCAGATGCACTTGAGTGTAACTGCAGTCCGATCTGCTGTGGAAATACAAACACGAAAACCAACACAACTCCATTGAGCCAAACACTTGCTCCTCTTTAAGCCTCCGTTGCTCTCTGTAGAACTCCTCCCTAGGTAAAGGGGGTGCTTGTGTCCTTGGGATGGTGTTTGGATGAGCCACTGGTACTGCTGTTGGTCCCCAGCTGCTGACGTGTTTGCAGGAGCTGGGGGATATCCTGGAGGGGGGCAGTGCACCCAGCAGACAGAGGCTGCCCAGGTGGAAACTGAGGAGGAAGCAGTGGTGGAGGCACCACCTGTGGAAGAGGAAGTGCATGTGGTGGTGGAAGGTACAAGGGAGGCGGAGGCACAGGCACACAGACCCATGGTCCCACGAACCCGCGACCAGCAGCACCAGGGTCCCACAGATCCGCAGCACCCGCAGCACCCGCAATCCCCCAGCACCCATGATCCCACCGTCCCACGGTCCCACAGCACCCACAGACCCACAGACCTGCAGCACCCACAGTCCCACAGCACCCATGGTCCCATGGACCCACAGACCCACGGTCCCACAGGACCCACAGCACCCACGGTCCCACAACACCCATGGTCCCACCGTCCCACAGTCCCCACAGCACCCACAAACCCACAGTCCCACAGCACCCACAGCACCGTGGTCCCACGGCCCCCACAGTCCCACGGTCCCCTGGCACCCACAGCACCCACGTCACCCACAGACCCGCCGCGCCGTGGCCACGATGGCCCCATGGCAGGAGGCCGTACGGGTGCCGTGGGGCCATACGGGGGGTGCGTTGTGCTGGGGGGGCCGTATGGCGTGTCACGGGACGTGTGGCGTGTCATGGTATGTATGGCGTGTCATGGTATGTATGGCGTGTCATGGTATGTATGGCGTGTCACGGGACGTATGGCATGTCACGGGGATGTATGGCGTGTCATGGTATGTATGGCGTGTCATGGTATGTATGGCGTGTCATGGTATGTATGGCGTGTCACGGGACGTATGGCATGTCACGGGGATGTATGGCGTGTCATGGTATGTATGGCGTGTCATGGTATGTATGGCGTGTCACGGGACGTATGGCATGTCACAGGGATGTATGGCGTGTCATGGTATGTATGGCGTGTCACAGGGACATATGGTGTGTCACGGGACGTATGGCATGTCATGGGGATGTATGGCATGTCATGGTATGTATGGCGTGTCACAGGGACATATGGCGTGTCACGGGACGTATGGCATGTCATGGGGATGTATGGCATGTCATGGTATGTATGGCATGTCATGGTATGTATGGCGTGTCACAGGGACATATGGTGTGTCACGGGACGTATGGCATGTCATGGGGATATATGGTGTGTCACGGTATGTATGGTGTGTCACGGGGATGTATGGCGTGTCATGGTATGTATGGCATGTCACGGGACGTATGGCGTGTCACAGGGACATACAGCATGTCACAGGGCTGTACGGCATGTCACGGGGACATGTGGCGTGTCACGGGGTCATATGACATGGCATGGGTCATATAACATGTCACGGGGCCATATGTTGTGCCAGGGGCTCCCGTGACATCACACCCCACGCTGACGTCACACCCCCGCGCTGACGTCACGCTCCCCGCGGCCCGGGGGGGGTGTCGATCCCTCTGCGCACGTGCCTCGCCGGCGCCCCGCCCCCTCCGCACGCTTTAGCCCCGCCCCCGCACCGCCATTGGCTGCGGGGCGGTGTCGCCATGGCGACGGTGCCGGCGGCGTCGCGGCGTCGGTGCCGTCAAGCGCGGCGGTGCCGGGCCATGGCGCTGGCCGGGCGGGCGGTGAGCGGGGCGGGGGCCGCGGGGGCGCTGCGGGCGGGACCGGGCGGGACCGGGCGGGACGAGCAGCTCCAGAGCTCGGCAAGTGCGGGGGGGCCGGGGCCGGGGCTGGGGGGGGCTCTGGGGTTGGAAATGGGGGGGGAGCCCTGAAGTGGGGGGCCCTGGGGCTGAGGGGGTCATTGGGACTGGGGGGGTCTGGGGGTACCTGGAGCTGAGGGGGGGCTCGAAGCTGTGGGGGGGCTCTAGGAATGATGGGGGGGCTGAGAAGTGTTCCCCTCTGTCCCTGTCCCCCGCCTCCGTGCCCCCCCATCTCTCTGTCCCCCCCCATGGCCCCCCCCGGCCCCCCCAGGTCGCTTTACTGCAGCTCAACCTCCTCCCCCCCCCCCCGCACCAAGCTCACCAGCTCCTCCTGGCCCGTGAGTGCCCCAATTCAGGGGGGCGGGGGGGACCCCCCAACCGCCCCCCCTTGATTTTTACCCCCCCCCTTTTCCCTTTTCCCCCTTTTTTTTAAATTATTTGCCCCCCCAGGGGACATCCTGGAGATCGGCGCCCAGTGGAGCATCCTGCAGAAGGACATCCCCTCCTTCGAGCGCTACGTGGCCCAGCTCAATATCACACAAGTAACCCACGAAACTCCGGACGACCCCAAAAACCCCTTTTCTCCCCCCAAAACCCATTTTTTTTTTAAATCCCCCCCCCCCTCAGGGAGGAGCTGCCGCAATCGACCCACAAGCACCAACTTGTTTTCCTGGCCAAAGGCAACATCCCGGCGGAAAGTTACACTTTTTTCATGGATATCCTCCTCGACACCACCCGGTGAGCCCCCCCCGCACCCCCTCGACCCCCCCAAACCTCGCTGCACCCCCATTTTTAACCCTTATCCCCCCCCAACCCCCCCAGTGACGAAATCGCCAGCGGCATCGAGAAAGCTGATCAGCGAAGCCACCTGCCTGCTCCTCACCGCCGCCGGAAAAATGACCCGTTACGCCAAAAAGGTGCTTGGGGGGGGCTGATTTTTCGCGGGGGGGGTTCCCCAAAACTACAGGACACCCCAAAATCCCTTTTTTTTTTTTTAATTTTTGCAGCGTGGATGGGTGTTGGGCCCCAACAACTACGACAGTTTTAGTAGCTGCCCCCAGAAAAACAGACGCCACCATCCCCTCGACCGGGGGGGCTGCGGATTTGTGAGCCCCCCCCCACACCCCCCTTCCCCTCCTGCTTCTCCCAGTCCCCCCAGTATCTCCTCCCAGTCCCCCCCAGTATCCCCAGTCCCCCCAGTCAGGGCGGGGTGGGGGCGCTGCGGGTGAGCGCCCCCGTGCGGGCGGGTGGACCCTGCGGCCGCACAGGCGCATTGAGCCCGGGGGGGTGTGTGTGTGTGTGTGTGTGTGTGTGTTTGCACGAGGGTTTGCACGAGGATTTGCACGAGGGGCTCCTCCTCCTCCCCCCCCTCCCTGCAGGCAGCCGGGGTCACACGCACCCAGGGAGGGGGGTGGGGGGGGTTACTGGGAGCTTGTGCGCAGCCCCGCACACGTGTGTGTGTGTCCCCGTGCACACGCGTGTGCCCCTCACCCGTGGGCTGCCCCCCCCCCCCGCTGGGACTCCCCAACTGGGCTGTACTGGGCTGAACTGGGATTCACCCCTCTGCCCCCCCCCAAAAAAACTTCTCTTAAAGGGCCAGACGCACCCCTACGGGCTGTGCCCTGTGCCCCCCCCCGCAGTATTTTGGGGGGACCCAGGCGTGGGGGCGCCCCGAGTGGGTGGGGGGGGGCCTGTGCCTCAGTTTCCCCCCCCGGTCCCTCCCCCGTTACGTGGGGGCAGGGGCGGGGCCAGCGGCACCGGGAGGCGGCGGAGCCCCGCGGCGGAGGGACACGGGCGGGTGGTGGCACCCACGCGGGGGGGGTGTGGGGGGGGCAGCACCCACCAGTGACCAGCACCCACCGGTGACAGGGCCCCAGCACCCACGGCCATGGCTGAGGGTGACGGCGAGGACGATGTCCAGTTCCTGCGGACGGTGAGTGGGGGATACTGGGGGGGACTGGGAGGAGGGACTGGGGATACTGGGGGGGACAGGGGGTAGATACTGGGGGGACTGGGAGGACCAGGACTGGGGATACTGGGGGGGACTGGGAGGAGATACTGGGGGGACTGGGAGGACCAGGACTGGGGATACTGGGGGGGACTGGGGATACTGGGGGGGACTGGGAGGAGATACTGGGGGGACTGGGAGGACCAGGACTGGGGATACTGGGGGGGACTGGGGGGACTGGGAGGAGATACTGGAGGGGACTGAGGGCAGATACTGGGAGGACCAGGACTGGGGAAACTGGGGGAGGGACTGGGGGAACTGGGGGGACTGGGAGGAGATACTGGAGGGGACTGGGGGGACTCTGAGGACTAGGACTGGGGATACTGGGAGGACCGTGAGGAGATACTGGAGGGAATTGGGAGGAGATACTGGGGGGACAGGGGGAACGAGGTCTGGGGATACTGGGGGGGACTGGGAGGAGATACTGGGGGGACAGGGGGGACCAAGACTGGTGATACTGGGAGGACCATGAGGCCCAGGACTGGGGATACTGGGGGGGACTGGGCTCAGGGAACTTTGGGGGGCACTGGGGAACTGGGAGATACTGGTGGGACAGGAGTGGGGGTACTGGGGGAACTGGTGTGGGGAAACTGTGGAGACTGGGGGGGAGCTCTGGGGATACTGGGACATACTGGGAGGAGAGCCAGGGGCGTCTGGGGATACTGGGGGGGTGGGGGGGGTGTAAGCGAGGACTGGGAGGGATGTTTGGGGGGGGACCAGCCTGAGCTGGGAACACTGGGAGGAACTGGGACGGGGCGGGGGGCAGCTCCCACTGGGAGGAACTGGGGGGTGCGGGGGGGGGGTGCGGGGGGGGGGGAGGGGTTGTAAGCCCCCCCCCCCCCACCTGTCCCCGGAGCCGCGTGTGCTCCCAAAAAAGCAACGGGGGGGGGGGAGGGGGAAGCAGCTGCCGGGGGGGGGGGCGAAACCAGATCCCCCCCGGGGGGGGGATGGGCAGCGAGCCGGGGGGGGGGGATGGGGCGGGGGGAGGGGGGGGGCTGGCCCAGTTCTTTCCCTTGTCCCAATTCCTCCCAGTTTGTCCTCAAAACTGCGCTGGGACCTTCCCGGGGGGGGGGGGGTGGGTGTTAATAACCGCCCCCCCCTCCTCGTAAATTTTGGGGGGGGTCAAGGACGAGGGGGTGTCCTTGGGGGGGGGGGAGGGGATCCAGGCGGCCGGGGGTGACCCCACGGGGGTGGGGGTGGGGGGGCGGGCCTGTGGGAAATGCTGAGCTCAGCAGATTTGAAAAGGGGGGGGCCCCCAAGGGAAACTGAGGCATGGAGCGAACCCAGCCCCCCCCCGAACTTCATGGGGGGGGGGCTCAGGCGTCCCGGTGCCCCCTCCCCTCCCTCCCCCCCCCCCCCCGGGGGGCGGGTCCGGTGGCATCTCCGGCGCGCGGGAGGCATCTGCCCCCCCCCCCCCCTCCCCCCCCACCCCGGGGGGGGCTCCGGAGCGACGGGAGCAGCTGGGGGGGAGGGGAGGGGCACAGTGCCGTCACCCCCCCCAACCCCCACTAGGGGTGGGGGCTCCCGGGGGTCCTGCCCCCCCCATAGACCCCCCCTTAGGTTTGGGGGGAACCCAGGGGTCCTGCCCCCCCCCCCTAGTTTGGACCCCCGAGGGCCCCCCCCGAGTCGCGGGGGTGCGGGGGGGGGTCCCGGGAGGGGAGTCCCGGTGGGTCTTGGGGGGGGTCTCATTGGGTGCTGGGGGTCCCGGGGGGGGTTTTCTGGGGTGCTGACCCCCCCCATACCCCCCCTGTTCCCCCCCCTCCCCCCAGGAGGACGAGGAGGTCCCGGGGGGGCCAGGGGGTCCCAGTGGGTCCTGGGGGTTCGGAGGGGTCCCGGGGGGGGGGTTTCAGGGTGCTGACCCCCCCCATAACCCCCCAGAAGGATGAACTGGGCCCGGGGGGGGGCAGGGGGGTCCCAGTGGATCCTGGGGGTTCCTGGCGGGTCCCAGGGGGTTCCTGGGAGTTTGGAGGGGTCCGGGGGGGGTTCCGGGGTGTGACCCCCCCGTGCCCCCCCAGGAGGACGAGGTGGTCCTGCAGTGCAGCACCGTCCTGCTGCAGGAGCAGCTCAAGCTCTGTCTGGCGGCCGAGGGCTTCGGCAACCGCCTCTGCTCGCTGGAGCCCACCTCCAACGCCCAGGTGGGGGGCACCCAGGGCACGGGGGGGCACCCAGGGCGGGGGGGGGGCACCCAGGGCACAGGGGGGGGGCACCCAGGGCAGGTGGGGGGCACCCAGGGCACGGAGGGGGGCGTGAGGGGCGAGGGAGTGCCCCATGGCGTCGGGGGGGGGGGGGGGGCATGGGGAGTTTGGGGACATGTGGACACCCTATAGCACCCAGTTTGGGGACACCCCATAGCACCCACTAAGGACACGATGACACCCTATAGCACCCACAGGGGACACGGGGACACCCTATAGCACCCATTTTGGGGACATGGGGATACAGGGACACCCTGTAGCACCCATTAAGGACACGGTGACACCCTATAGCACCCACAGGTGACACGGGGACATGGGGACACCTTATAGAACCCACTAAGGGGACATGGGGACACCCTATAGCACCTACTAAGGACATGATGACATCCTATAGCACCCACAGGGGACACGAGGACACCCTATAGCACCCATTTTGGGGACATGGGGATACAGGGACACCCTATAGCACCCACTAAGGACACGTGGACACCCTATAGCACCCACAGGGGACACAGGGACATGGGGACACCCTATAGCACCCACTAAGGGGACACGGGGACACCCTATAGCACCCACAGGGGACACGGGGACACCCCATAGCACCCAGTTTGGGGACACGGGGACACCCTATAGCACCCACAGGGGACACGGGGACACCCCATAGCACCCAGTTTGGGGACACGGGGACACCCTATAGCACCCACTAAGGACACGTGGACACCCTATAGCACCCACAGGTGACACGGGAACACCCTATAGCACCCACAGGGGACACGGGGACACCCCATAGCACCCATTTTGGGGACACGGGGCCCCCCGTCCCCTCTCGGGGGGGTCCCCAACATCACCCGGACGGGGGCGGGGGGGGCACACGAGGACGCCCCATTCCCCCTCTCCCCCTGTAGCCGCAGTAGTGGCGGGGGTTGGGCTATCCCTGGGGGGGTCCCCCCCGATTCTGGGGTGCCCCCGATGCCCCCCCAATGTGTCCCGTGTCCCCCCCCCCAGAATGTCCCCCCCGACCTGGCCGTCTGCTGCTTCGTGCTGGAGCAGTCGCTCTCGGTGCGGGCGCTGCAGGAGATGTTGGCCAACAGCTCCGAGACCGGCGCCGAGGTGGGTCTGGGGGGCCCGGGGGGGGGCTTGGGGGGCCCTGGGGGGGTTTGGGGCGCCCCGGGAGGGGTTGGGGTACCCTGGGGGGGGGGTGGGGGGGTCCTAAAGGGCTCCCAACCCCCGCTGACCCCCCTTCTTCTCTCTCCCCCCCCCCCCACGCCCACCCCAGGGCGTCGATCTGGATAAGTGGGTAGGTGCCACCGTGGTGCAGTGACCCCCCCCCCGCCTTCCTCCTCCTCCTCCTCCTCCTCCTCCCCTTCATCCCCCCCCCCCAAATTATTCGGGGGGCTCTGCTGCCCATCCCCCCCCACCCCCCTTCCGCATGGACCCAGGCGTCCGGGTGTGCCCCTCCCCCTGCCCAAAACACCCCCCCCCCCCCCAGCAGCCCCCCAACTCCGCATGGATCCCGCCCAGGTGTGAGCGCGGGCGTGCGACGCACGAGGGGTCGTGCACGGGGGGGGTGGGGGGGTGGGGTGGTGTTACGCATCGCACGGGTGTCCCGACACGAGGGTTGTGCCTCGCCCCGGGGTGCGGAGCTCACACGAGGGCCGTGCAAAGCGTGGGGTGCCCCTCTAGGGGTCTCGCACGAGGAGCGTGTGACGGTCGGGGTGCAGAGCTCTCGCACGAGGAGTGTGCGACACATGGGGCACCCCACCGTGAGTGTCACACGAGGGGGGTGCATCGCACGGGGTGCAGAGCTTGCACGAGGGCCGTGTGTCACACGGGGCACCCCAACACAGCTCTTGCACGAGGAGTGTGTGACACACAGGGTAACCTGCCGTGAGTGTCACACAAGGGCCGTGCGTCACACGGGGTGCAGAGCTTGCACAAGGGCCGTGTGTTACACAGGGCACCTCGACATGGCTCTTGCACAAGGGGTGCACGACACACGGGTCACAGCTCTCGCACGAGGAGTGTGTGTGTGTCGCACGGGGTGCCCCGACATGGCTCCCACACAAGGGGTGTGCAACACACTGGGCGCAGAGCTCGCATGAGGATTGTGTGACACACAAGGTGCCCCGACTCAGCTCTTGCACGAGGAGTGTGCGACACACGGGGCCCCCAACACAGCTCTCACATATGGGCTGTGTGTCGCACGGGGTGCAGAGCTTGCACAAGGGCCGTGTGTCGCATGGGGCACCCCAACATGGCTCTTGCACGAGGGGTGTGCGGACACACGGAGCACAGAGCTCGCACGAGGAGTGTCTGTGACACATGGGGCACCCTGACACAGCTCTCGCACAAGGGCCATGCGTCGCACGGGGCACCCTGACACGGCTCTTGCATGAGGAGTGTGCAACACAAGGGGCACCCAACACAGCTGTTGCACGAGGGCCGTGTGTTGCACAGGGCACCCTGACATGGCTCTTGCACGAGAGGTGTGTGACACATGGGTCACAGCTCTCGCACGAGGGCTGTGTGTTGCACAGTGCGCCCTGACACAGCTCTTGTGCGAGGGCCGTGCGACACACAGGTCACAGACCTTGCACGAGGAGCGTGTGTGTGTCACATGGGGTGCCCCGACACGGCTCTTGCACGAGGGGTGTGTGACACACGGGGCACAGAGCTCTCACGAGGAGTGTGTGTGACACATGGGGCACCCCGACACAGCTCTTACACGAGGACTGTGTGACACAGGGCACAGTGCTTGCACGAGGAGTGTGCGACACATGGGACACCCTGACACAGCTCTTGCACGAGGGCCGTGCATTGCACAGGGCACCCAACACGGCTCTTGCACAAGGGGTGTGCAACACACGGGGTGCAGAGCTCGCACGAGGAGTGTGTGTGACACACGGGGCACCCCGACACAGCTCTTGCACGAGGACCGTGCGACACAGGGCACAGAGCTTGCACGAGGAGTGTGCGACACACGGGGCACCCTGACACAACTCTTGCACGAGGGGTGCGCGTCGCACGGGTCACAGAGCTCGCACGCGGGGCCCGCGCGTCGCACGGGGCGCCCCTCCACGGCTCTCGCACAAGGGCCGTGCGTCGCACGAGGGGGTGCCTGTCCCCGCCCCCTTCTTGACCCCGTGTCCCCCCACAGTCGTCGCAGGGCGGGGGGGCACCGCACGCTGCTCTACGGCCACGCCATCCTCCTGCGGCACTCCCACAGCGGCATGGTGAGTCGGGGGGGGGGGAGGATTTTGGGGGGGCTGGGGGGGGGCACGGGGGACCCCCCCATAATGGGGATAACGGGGTACCCCCCCCCCCCAGTACCTGAGCTGCCTCACCACCTCCCGCTCCGTCACCGACAAACTGGCCTTCGACGTGGGGCTGCAGAAGGACGCGGCCGGTAAGGGGGGGCCCCCCTGGATTTTTGGGGGGTCCCCAAAGGGTTTGTGGGGGGTGGAAGGCTGGAGGGTTTGGGGGTTCTCTTGGGGTAGAGGGGGTGGGGGCCTGAGGGGCTTTGGGGGGCGGAGGGGGGGGGGGTGGAAGGTCCTGGGGGGTTTGGGGGTTCCCCCTGAGGGGGGGGCCCTGTGGGTTTTGGGGGGGGGTCCCTTGAGGTTTTGGGGGGATCCCTGTGGGATTTGGGGGGTCCCCTCAGATTTGGGGGGGTTGTGGGGATTTAGGGGGGTGTCCCTTGGGGTTTGGGGGTCCCTGTGGGTTTTGGGGGGGTTGTGGGAGTTTTGGGGGGGTGAAGGTTTGGGGGTCCCTATGGGCGTTGTGGGGGTTTGGGGGGGTTGTGAAGGTTTGGGGGGGGGTCCCCTTGAGGTTTGGGGGTCACTTTGGGCTTTGGGGGGGTTGTGGGAATTTTGGGGGGGCGTGAAGGTTTGGGGGTTCCTATGGGCGTTGTGGGGGCAGCGGGGGGGGTGGAAGGTCCTGGGGGGTTTGGGGGTTCCCCCTGAGGGGGGGCCCTGTGGGTTTTGGGGGGGGGTGTGCCTTGAGGTTCTGGGGGATTCCTGTGGGATTTGGGGGTCCCCCAGATTTGGGGGGGTTGTGGGGGTTTAGGGGGGTGTCCCTTGGGGTTTGGGGGTCCCTGTGGGTTTTGGGGGCGTTGTGGGAGTTTTGGGGGGGGATGAAGGTGTGGGGGTCCCTATGGGCATTGTGGGGGTTTGGGGGGTTCTCCTGGATTTGGGGGGGTTGTGGGGGCTTGAGGGGGTCCCTTGGGGTTTGGGGGGGTCCCCGTGGGGTTTGGGGATCCCTCTGGGCTTCAGGGGGGGGTTATGGGGGCTTGGGGGGTCTCCTGGGCTTTTGGGGGGGATTGTGAGATGGGGGGGTTCTCTCTGAGCTTTGGAGGGGTTTGGGGGGGTCCCTTGGGGTTCGGGGGGTCCCTCAGGGGGTTCGGGGTCCCCTCTGACCCCCCCGCCCCCCCCAGGCGAGGCGTGCTGGTGGACCACGCACCCGGCGTCCAAGCAGCGCTCGGAGGGGGAGAAGGTGCGAGTGGGCGACGACCTGATCCTGGTCAGCGTCTCCTCCGAGCGCTACCTGGTGAGCGCCGGCACGAGGGCTCGCACGAGGGCTTGCACGAGGGCTCGCGTGGGTTTTGCAATGAGGGCTTGCACAGGCCTTGCACGAGGGCTCACGTGGGCCCTGCGTGGGGCTCGCACGGGGGCTCGTACAGGCCTTGCGCCGGGGCTTGCACGAGGGCTTGCACGAGGGCTCGCATGGGCCTTGCACGAGTGCTCGCACGGGGGCTCGCATGGGCCTTGCACAGGCTTTGCACCAGGGCTCACACGAGGGTTCACGTGGGCCTTGCATGAGGGCTCGCACGGGGGCTCGTACAGGGCTTGCACCAGGGCTTGCACGAGGGCTCACACGAGGGCTCACACTGCCCTTGCATGAGGGCTCGCACGGGGGCTCATATGGGCCTGGCATGGGGGCTCGCACGGGGGCTTGTACGGGCTTTGCACGAGGGCTCTTACGAGGGCACGCGTGGGCCTTGCACCAGGACTTGTATGGGGGCTCACACAGACTTTGCACATGAAACACACGCCCCCGTGACACACGCCCCCATGACACAAGTGTTCATGCCCCCGTGACACACGCGTGTCCCCCATGACACACACACCCCGTGACACACACGCCCCGTGACACACATGCCCCCATGACACATGTGTTTGTGCCCCCGTGACACACGCGTGTGTCCGCCCATGACACACACGACCCCGTGACACACGCTCCCGTGACACACATGTTCATGCCCCCGTGACACACGTGTGTGTCCCCCATGACACACACGACTCTCTGACACACACGCCCCATGACACACGTGTTCATGCCCCTGTGACACACGTGTCCCCATGACACACGTGTTCATGCCCCCATGACACATGCATGTGTCGTCATGACACTCACAACCCCGTGACACACACCTCCATGACACACATGTTCATGCCCCCATGACACATGCGTGTGTCTCCCCATGACACCACATGCCTCCGTGACACACAGTTCGTGCCCCTGTGACACACGTGTGTCCCCCCATGACACACACGACCCCATTACACGTGTTCATGCCCCTGTGACACACGCGTGTGCCCCCATGACACACACACGCCCATGACACACATGTTCATGCCCCGTGACACACGTGTGTGTCCCCCCATGACACACACGACCCTCTGACACACACGCCCCCATGACACACGTGTTCATGCCCCGTGACACACGCGTGTGTCCCCATGACACACACGACCCCGTGACACACACAACCCCATGACACACACGACCCCGTGACACACACGATCCCGTGACACACACGCCCCCATGACACACGTGTTCATGCCCCGTGACACACGTGTGTGTCCCCATGACACACATGACCCCGTGACACACACAACCCCATGACACACACGCCCCCGTGACGCACACACGCCCCGTGACACACGTGTTCATGCCCCCATGACACACGTGTGCCCCCGTCCCCCCAGCACCTCTCCACGGCCAGCGGGGAGCTCCAGGCCGACGCCTCCTTCATGCAAACCCTGTGGAACATGAACCCCATCTGCTCCGGCTCCGAGGAAGGTGGGTGCTGGGGGCGCTGGGGGGTCCCCCCCCCATTTTTGGGGAGGGGTCCCGCACGCCCTGACCCCCCCCCGCGTGTCCCCAGGCTACGTGACGGGCGGCCACGTCATGCGCCTCTTCCACGGCCACATGGACGAGTGTCTGACCCCCTCGGCGCCGGATCAGGGCGAGGAGCGCAGGTTTGGGGGGGCCCCCCCCGGGTTTTGGGGGTCAGATTTGGGGGGGGGATCCCCAAGTGACACCCCCCCCCCCCCAAAATCGTCCCCCCGTGTCCCCGCAGCAGCGTGGTGAGCTACGAGGGGGGGCCCGTCTGCACCCACGCTCGGTCCCTCTGGCGCCTGGAGCCGCTGCGCATCAGGTACGGGGGGGGGGGGAGTTTTGGGGGGTGGGGGGGGTCCCCTCCCCTCCTGGGGGGTCCCCGGGACACCCTGGGACACCCCCCATGTCCCCACCCGGTGGCCTCCATGTGCCTTACTGCAGGTGACACGTCCCCGTGTCCCCCCCACCATGTCCCTGTGACCCTGTGACCCCTCCCTGTGTCCCCCCCAATCTCCCTGTGACCCCTCCCTGCCCCCCATCTCCCCTCCCCGTGTCCCCACCCTGTCCCCCCCCATGTCCCTGTGACCCCTCCCCGTGTCCCCCCCCACCCCTCCTTGTGTCCCCATATCCCCATGAACCCTCCCTGCTGTCCCCATGGCCCTGTCACCCCCCCATGTCCCCCCAACCCCTTCCTGTGTCCCCCCACCCCTTCCCATGTCCCCATCACCCCCCATGTCCCCTGTCCCCCCATGTCCCCATCACCCCCCATGTCCCCATCTCCCCCCCCATGTCCCCATCTCCCCCCCCATGTCCCCTCCCCCCCCATGTCCCCTCACCCCCCATGTCCCCATCTCCCCCCCCATGTCCCCTCCCCCTCCATGTCCCCATCACCCCCCATGTCCCCATCTCCCCCCCCATGTCCCCATCACCCCCATGTCCCCATCTCCCCCCCCATGTCCCCATCACCCCCCATGTCCCCATCTCCCCCCCCATGTCCCCATCTCCCCCCCCATGTCCCCATCACTCCCCCATGTCCCCATCACCCCCCCATGTCCCCATCACCCCCCATGTCCCCATCTCCCCCCCCATGTCCCCATCTCCCCCCCCATGTCCCCATCACTCCCCCATGTCCCCATCACCCCCCCATGTCCCCATCACCCCCCATGTCCCCATCTCCATCCCCACGTCCCCATCTCCCTCCCCAGTCCCCCCATGCCCCCCACCCCGTCCCCCGTCCCCCAATGACACCCCACGTCTCGTGTCCCCCCCCAGCTGGAGCGGGAGCCACCTGAAGTGGGGACAGCCCTTCCGCCTGCGACACGTCACCACGGGCCGGTACCTGGCGCTGAGCGAGGACAAGGGCCTGGCCGTGGTGGAGGCGGCCACCGCCAGCACCCGCGCCGCCGCCTTCTGCTTCCGCGCCTCCAAGGTGGGGACAAGGACGGGGGGACACACCCGCTTTTGGGGGGCGCGGGGTGGTCCGGGGGTCCCCGAGGGATGGGCTGGCTCGGGGGCGCGGGGTGCTCAGGGCGGTGGGGGTGGCCCCTGTCCTGGCCCCGTTTGGGTGACACCTTGGCCCCGTGCTGGGCCCTGTCCTGGGCCTGGCCCTGTCCAGGCGCTTGGCCTTGTCCCTGTCCCTGTCCCCATCCCGGTGCCAATTCCAGTCCTGTCCCCATTAGTGTCCCCATCCTTGTCCCATCCCTTCCCTGTCCACATCCTTGTCCTTGTCCCCATCTTGGTCCCCATTTGTGTCCCCATCCTTGTCCCGTCCCACTTGTGTCCATATTTGTGTCCCATTTGTGCCCCATTTGTGTCCCCATTTGTGCCCCATTTGTGCCCCATTTGTGTCCCCATTTGTGCCCCCATTTATGCCCCATTTGTGCCCCATTTTGTGCCCCATTTGTGTCCCATTTGTGCCCCCATTTGTGCCCCCATTTGTGCCCCATTTATGCCCCATTTGTGCCCCATTTATGCCCATTTGTGTCCCCATTTGTGCCCCATTTGTGCCCCATTTGTGTCCCATTTGTGTCCCCATTTGTGTCCCATTTGTGCCCCATTTGTGCCCCATTTGTGTCCCATTTGTGTCCCCCATTTGTGTCCCCATTTGTGCCCCATTTGTGCCCCCATTTGTGCCCATTTGTGCCCCATTTATGCCCCATTTGTGCCCCATTTGTGCCCCCATTTGTGCCCCATTTGTGCCCCATTTGTGCCCCATTTATGCCACATGTTGTGCCCCATTTGTGTCCCATTTGTGCCCCATTTGTGTCCCCATTTGTGCCCCCATTTGTGCCCCATTTGTGCCCCATTTGTGTCCCATTTGTGTCCCATTTGTGCCCCCATTTGTGCCCCATTTATGCCCCATTTGTGCCCCATTTGTGCCCCATTTGTGTCCCCATTTGTGCCCCATTTGTGCCCCATTTGTGCCCCCATTTGTGCCCCATTTGTGTCCCCATTTGTGCCCCATTTGTGTCCCATTTGTGTCCCCATTTGTGTCCCCATTTGTGCCCCCATATGTGCCTCATTTGTGCCCCCATTTGTGCCCCCATTTGTGCCCCATTTGTGCCCCCATTTGTGCCCCATTTGTGTCCCATTTGTGTCCCCATTTATGCCCCATTTGTGCCCCATTTGTGCCCCATTTATGCCCCATTTGTGCCCCATTTGTGCCCCATTTGTGCCCCCATTTGTGTCCCATTTGTGCCCCCATTTGTGTCCCCATTTGTGCCCCATTTGTGCCCCATTTGTGTCCCCATTTATGCCCCATTTATGCCCCATTTGTGCCCCATTTATGCCCCATTTGTGCCCCATTTATGCCCCATTTGTGCCCCCATTTGTGCCCCCATTTGTGCCCCATTTGTGCCCCATTTGTGTCCCCATTTGTGTCCCCATTCATCCCCATCCCAGCCCTCCGCTGCTCCCTACCCCTGTCCCCACGCGTGTCCCCGTCCCCTCCGCGGGGTCCCCTGACCCCCCCCTTCCCCCCCCCTGCAGGAGAAGCTGGAGGTGGTGGCCAAGCGGGACGTGGAGGGGATGGGGACCCCCGAGATCAAGTACGGGGAGTCGCTCTGCTTCGTGCAGCACGTGGCCAGCGGGCTCTGGCTCACCTACGCCGCCGCCGACACCAAGGCCCTGCGCCTCGGGGTGCTCAAGAGGAAGGTGAGGGGCTCAGGGGGGGCCGGGGGGGGGGGGCCTGGAGTGTCTCGGAGGGGGGCTTTGGGGGGTGCAGGGGGCTTTGGGGCATCTCTGAGGGGGCTTTGGGGCATCTGCAGGGAGTCTTTGGGGTATCTTTGGGATTTTTGGGGTCTCTGGGGTCATGGGGGGCTCAGGGGGGGCTGGGGGGGCCTGGGGCATCTTCAGGGGGGTCTCCAGGGGGCTTTGGTCTGTGCAGGCGGCTTTGGGGCGGTTCTGGGGGGGCTTTGGGGCATCTCCAGGGGGTCTGTGGGGCATTTTTTGGGGAGTATGGGGTCTCTGGGGGTATTGGGGGGCTCAGGGGGGGCTGGGGGGGCACTGGGGCATCTCCAGGGGGTCTGGGGGGGGTTGGGGGGTTTGGGGCATCTTTAGGGGTTTGGGGGTCTCTGAGCAGCACTGGGGTGTCCCCAGGGGGTCTTGGGGGCATCTTTGGGGGTTTGGGGGTCTCTGGGGTCCTTGGGGGGGGGGGGTCTGAGCAGCACCGGGGTGTCCCCAGGGGCTCTTTGGGGCACCTCTGAGGGGCCCCTTTGGGGGGTCTCTGGAGGTGTCTGGGAGGCGCTGGGATGCACTGGGGGGGTCCGGGCCCCCCCCCCTCAGGCTGACACCCCCCCTCCATGTGTCGCGTCCCCCCCCCCAGGCCATCCTGCACCAGGAGGGACACATGGACGACGCGTTGTCCCTCACCCGCTCCCAGCGCCAGGAGTCCCAGGCGGCGCGGATGGTCTATAGCACGGCCGGGCTCTACGGGGCACTTCATCAGGGTGGGGGGGCTGGGGGGGCCATGGGGGTTCGGGGGGGTGTGGGGGGGGCCATGGGGGGGTTGGGGTGTGGGGGGAATGGAGGGGTATAGGGGATATGGGGGGTGTGGGGGCTGGGGATGGTCTATAGCACGGCCGGGCTCTACGGGCACTTCATCAGGTGGGGGGGGCTGGGGGGGCCATGGGGGTTCGGGGGGGGCTATGGGGGGAAATGGGGGGGGTTATGGGGGCTATAGGGGGCTATGGGGGGCTATGGTGGGATATGGGCAAAAATGGGGGGGTTATGGGGGCTATGGGGGGTTATGGGGGGCTATGGGGGGATATGGGGGGGTCATGGGGGGCTGGGGGGTCTATGGGGTGCTGTGGGAGGTTGTGGGGGGCTATGAGGGGGTTATGGGGGCTATGGGAGGGCTATGGGGGGGTCATGGGTGGGCTGGGGGGTCTATGGGGTGCTGTGGGGCGTTATGGGGGGCTATGAGGGGGTTATGAGGGGGTTATGGGGGCTATGGGAGGGCTATGGGGGGGTCATGGGGGGCTGTGGGGTCTATGGGGTGCTATGGGGGGTTGTGGGGGGCTATGGGGGGTTATGGGGGGGTTATGGGGGCTATAGGGGGTTATGGGGCTGCTCTATAGCCTGGCTGGCCCCTATGGGCACTTCATGGCTGGGGGGGGGTCTGGGGGGGTCCTGCAATAGGTCTGGGGGGGTTGGGGGGGTCTGGGGGGTCCTGCAATAGGTCTGGGGGGCTGGGGGGGTCCTGCGATGGGTCTGGGGGGGTTGGGGGGGTCTGGGGGGGTCCAAGGCCATAGGGTGGGGTGGGGGCTGTGTGGGGCTGACCCCCCCTTTCCCCCCGCTTTCCCCCCCCCTGCAGGAGCCTGGACAGCCTGAGCGGGCGTGGCCGGGGGGCGCCCCCCCCCGCGCTGCCCATCGCCGCCGTGATCCTGAGCCTGCGGGACCTCATCGGGTATTTCCAGCCCCCCCCCGCCGACCTGCAGCACGATCGGCGCCAGAGTCACCTGCGGGCGCTGCGCAGCCGCCAGAACCTCTTCCAGCAGGAGGTGGGGGGGGGCAGGACCCCCCAATCCCCCCCCAGCGGGGATGGGGGGCGCCAGGGGGGGGGTCGTGGGGCCAAGGGGGTGCTGGGGCTGGCGGGTCCTGGGGGGCTCCTGGGGCTGGGGGGTGCGGGGATGCTCGTGGGGTTGGGGGGTGGCAGAACCTCTTCCAGGAGGAGGGGGGGGGGGTCGGGAGCCCCCCGAGGTTTTTTGGGGGGGTCTGGGGGGGTTCTGGGGGGAGTCCTTGGGCCGGGGGGTGAAGGGGGGGATTGTGGGGGTGGAGGGTGCAGGGATGTTCATGGGGTTGGGGGTGTCAGAACCTCTTTCGGGGGCGGGGGGGGGAGGGGGGGCCGGGACCCCCCCCCCGCCCCGAGGTTTTTGGGGGGGAGATGGGGGAGCTCGGGGAGGGTCTGGGGGGGTTCCTGAGGCTGGGGGGCTGCCGAGGGGGGGGGGGGATGGAGTCCTGAGGTGTGGGGGTACGGGGGGTGCCCAGAGCTCGCCGTGGGTGCTGCCAGGGGGACTCGTGGGGTGGCTCAGGGGTGATGGGGGGGCTGTGGGGTAAAGTGGGTGGGGAGGGGGGACCCTCAGGGTGACCCCCCCCCCCCGCGGTCCTCAGGGGATGATCTCGCTGGTGCTGAACTGCATCGACCGGCTGAACGTGTACAGCACCGCCGCGCACTTCGCCGAGTTCGCCGGGGAGGAGGCGGCCGCCTCCTGGAAGGAGATTGTCAACTTGCTCTACGAGCTGCTGGGTGGGGGGGCTGGGGGGCCGGGGGGGGCCGGGGGGGGGGGCTGTGGGGGGAGATGGAGGGGCTGGAGAGCGAGATGGGGGGGATGGAGGGAGGGATGTCAATGGGCTCTACGAGATGCTGGGGGGGGGCTGGGGGGTGCTGGGGGGCGAGATGAGGGCTGTGGGGTGCGATGGGGGCTGTGGGGCAGTGGGGGGGGCTGGGGGGCGAGATGAGGGCTATGGGGTGGGATGGGGGCTGTGGGGCAGTGGGGGGGGCTGGGGGGCGAGATGAGGGCTATGGGGTGGGATGGGGGCTGGGGGGTGGGGTGTCAACCTGCTCTATGAGCTGCTGAGCTGCTGGGGGGGAGGCTGGGGGGGGAGGCTGGAGGGGGCCTGGGGGGCAAGATGGAGGGGCTGGGGGGCTATGGGGCAGTATGGGGGGCTATGGGGTGCGACAGGGGGCTGTGGGGTGGTGCGGGGGCCTGTGGGGCAGGATGGGGTGTAACAGAGGTGGGACAAGGGGCTGTGGTGTGGACAAGGGTCTAGAGATCAATATGGGGGGTGGTGGGGTGCTGTGGGGGGCTGTGGGGTGCTATGGGGTTCTATGGGGGGTTGTGGGGTGCTATGGGGGTTGTGGGGTGCTGTGGGGTGCAATGGGGTGCTGTGGGGTGCTATAGGGGGCTGTGGGGTGCTATGGGGGGCTATGGAGTGCTATGGGGGGGCTGTGGGGTGCTGTGGGATGCTGTGGGGTGCTATAGGGGGCTGTGGGGTGCTGTGGGGTGCTATGGGGGGCTATGGAGTGCTATGGGGGGGCTGTGGGGTGCTGTGGGATGCTGTGGGGTGCTATGGGGTTCTATGGGGGGTTGTGGGGTGATATGGGGGTTGTGGGGTGCAATGGGGTGCTGTGGGGTGCTATAGGGGGCTGTGGGGTGCTATGGATTGCTATGGAGTGCTATGGGGGGGCTGTGGGGTGCTATGGGGTGCTGTGGGGTGAGCGGCGGCCGAGGCTGTGGGTCCCTGACCCCCGCCGTGCCCCCCAGCCTCGCTGATCCGGGGGAACCGCGCCAACTGCGCCCTCTTCTCCACCAACCTGGACTGGCTGGTCAGCAAACTGGACCGGCTGGAGGCCTCCTCGGGTCAGCCCGCAGGGGGGCTGGGGGGGGTGTGGGGCTGGGGGGGGAGTATGTGGGGTGGGAGGGGACGTGTGGGGCTGGACACCTTCACGTGGGAGCAGGAACCAGGGGGGTCGTGTGGGGCCACAGGCCCTTGTGCAGAGGCTGGGACCCACATGTGGGTCTGGGGAACCTTCCTGTGGGGCTGGAGACCCCCTGATGTGGGTCTGGGGACCTTCCTGTGGGGCTGGAGATGCCCTGATGTGGGTCTGGGGACCTTCTTGTGGGGCTGGAGATGCCCTGATGTGGGTCTGGGGACCTTCCTGTGGGGCTGGAGATGCCCTGATGTGGGTCTGGGGACCTTCCTGTGGGGCTGGAGACCCCCTGATGTGGGTCTGGGGACCTTCCTGTGGGGCTGGAGACCCCCTGATGTGGGTCTGGGGACCTTCCTGTGGGTCTGGGAAGCCTGATGTGGGGGTGAGGACCCTCCTGTGAGTCTGGAGACGCTGATGTGGATCTGGGGACCTTCCTGTGGGGCTGAGGACCCTTCCTGTGGATCTGGGGACCTTCCTTCTTATGGGTCTGGGGACCTTCCTATGGGGCCAGCCCCCTTGATGTGGGGCTGCCCCCCCGTGCCCCCGCAGGCATCCTGGAGGTGCTGTACTGCGTCCTCATCGAGAGCCCCGAGGTGCTCAACATCATCCAGGAGAACCACATCAAGTCCATCATCTCCCTCCTGGACAAACATGGCCGCAACCACAAGGTGGGGACGGGGGGGTGGCGGAGGGGTGTGTGGGGGGGTGTGGGGGTGTGGGGGGGCCCCACACACGTGGGCCCAGGTGGCCAAGAAGGCCAGTGGCATCCCTGGAGGGGCTGAAGTCGGGGTGACCCGGTGCTGAGGGATCTGGGGGAGGTTCGTGGTGGGGCTGGAGGAGCTCCGAGGGCTTTTCCAACCCGCATCATTTTGGGGTTCAGTGTTTGTGACCCCCCCGCCCCCCCCCGCCCCCAGGTTCTGGACGTTCTCTGCTCCCTCTGCGTCTGCAACGCCGTGGCCGTACGCTCCAACCAGAACCTCATCACTGAGAACCTGCTGCCCCGCCGCGACCTCCTGCTCCAGACCGGGCTGGTCAACTACGTCACCAGGTGGGGCCTGGGGGGGGATTTGGGGGGGGTCCAGGGGGGGTTTAAGGGGGGGCTGGGGGGTTTAGGGGGGCCTAGGAGGGGTCTGGAGGATGTGGGGAGGCTCTTGGAGGCTCCTTGAGGTGGGACTTGGAACATCATGGAGGGCTCTTGGCTGCCCCAGAGGGGTCTCAGGTGCCCCCGGGGTGTCTTGGGGTGCTCCAGGGGAGTCTTGGGGTGCCCCTGGGGGTCTTAAGGTGACCTTGGGGTGCTCCTTGGGGGTCTTGGGGTGCCCCTGGGGGTCTTAAGGTGACCTTGGGGTGCTCCTTGGGGGTCTTGGGGTGCTCCTGGGGGTCTTCTGGTGCTCCTGGGGGGCTTTTGGGGGGCCCTGGGGGGATTTAAGGGGGGGCTGGGGGGTTTAGGGGGGCCTAGGAGGGGTCTGGAGGATGTGGGGAGGCTCTTGGAGGCTCCTTGAGGTGGGACTTGGAGCAGCCTGAAGGGCTCTTGGCTGCCCCTGAGGGGTTTGGGGGTGCCCCAGGGGGTCTTGAGGTGCCCATGGGGGTTTTGGGGTGCCTTGGGATGCCCCTGGGGTGCTCCTGAAGGGTCTTGGGGTGCCCCTGAGGTTCTTGGGGTGCTCCTGAGGGTCTCTGTGTGCACATGAGATGTTCCTGGGGTTCTTGGGGTGCTTGAGGGGGGGTTTCAGGGTGCCCCTGGTGTTCTTGGGGTGCTCCTGGGGGTCTCCTAGAGGTCTTGGTGTTTTCTTGGAGTGCTTTGGGGGGCTCCTGGGGTTCTTGGGGTGCTTCATGGGGGTTTCAGGGTACCCCTGGGGTTCTTGGGGTGCTCCTGGGGGTTTCTAGGTGATCCTGAGAGGTTTTGGGGGAGACCTGAGGGTCTCTGTGTGCCCATGGGAGCTCCTGGGGTTCTTGGGGTGCTTCAGGGGGTCTCCTAGTGTTCTTGGTGTGCTCTTGGGGTGCTTTGGGGGGCTTCCAGGGTTCCCCTGGGGTTCTTGGGGTGCCCCTGGGGGTCTTGGGGAGCTCCTGAAGGGTCTTGGGGTGCTCCTGGGGGTTTCTAGGTGATCCTGAGAGGTTTTGGGGGAGACCTGAGGGTCTCTGTGTGCCCATGGGAGCTCCTGGGGTTCTTGGGGTGCTTCAGGGGGTCTCCTAGTGTTCTTGGTGTGCTCTTGGGGTGCTTTGGGGGGCTTCCAGGGTTCCCCTGGGGTTCTTGGGGTGCCCCTGGGGGTCTTGGGGAGCTCCTGAAGGGTCTTGGGGTGCTCCTGGGGGTTTCTAGGTGATCCTGAGAGGTTTTGGGGGAGACCTGAGGGTCTCTGTGTGCCCACGGGAGCTCCTGGGGTTCTTGGGTGCTCCGGGGGGCGTCTCAGGGTGCCCCTGGGGATCTCGGGGTACTCCCAGGTGTGCTGACCCCCCTCTTTACCCCCCCCCAACAGCGTGCGCCCCAACATCTTCGTGGGGACGCACGAGGGCTCCACGCAATACCCCAAGTGGTACTTCGAGGTGGCGGTGGAGCGGGCGCGGCCCTTCCTGGGGGCGCAGGGCACCCACCTGCGGGTGGGCTGGGCCGCGGCCGGCAGCTACAGCCCCTCGCCGGGGGGGGGCACGGGCTGGGGGGGCAACGGCGCCGGCGACGACCTCAGCTCCTTCGCCTTCGACGGCCTCCACCTCTGGACAGGTACGGCCGCCACGTGGCCCCAGCGTGACCCCTCACCCCCAACGTGGCCCCTGGCCCCCAACATGGTGGCCAGAGTCATAACATGGCCCCCAACGTGGCCTCTGTCTCCCAACGTGGCCCCTGTCCCCCAAAATGGTGCCCAGTGTCACAGTGTGGCACCCAACATGGCCCCCAGTGTCACAACATGGCCCCCAACGTGGCCCCTGGCCCCCAAAATGGCGCCCAGTGTCACAACATGGCCCCCAATATGGCCCCTGTCTCCCAACATGGCCCCTGTCCCCCAAAATAGCGCCCAGTGTCACAGCGTGGCACCCAACATGGCCCCCAGTGTCACAACATGGCCCCCAACGTGGCCCCTGGCCCCCAAAATGGCGCCCAGTGTCACAACATGGCCCCCAATATGGCCCCTGTCTCCCAACATGGCCCCTGTCCCCCAAAATGGCGCCCAGTGTCACAACGTGGCACCCAACATGGCCCCCAGTGTCACAACATGGCCCCTAACATGGCCCCTGGCCCCCAGAATGGCCCCCAGTGTCACAACGTGGCACCCAACATGGCCCCCAGTGTCACAGCATGGTCTCCAATGTGGCCCCTGTCCGCCAATGTGGCCCCGATGTCATGACGTGGCACCCAACACGGCTCCTGTCCCCCAAAATGGCGCCCAGTGTCACAACGTGGCACCCGACGTGGCCCCTGTCTCCCAACATGGCCCCTGTCCACCAAAATGGCGCCCAGTGTCACAGTGTGGCACCCAACACGTCTCCAGCGTGGCCCCTGTCCCCCAATGCGGCCCCGATGTCATGACATGGCACCCAACATGGCCCCCAGTGTCACAACATGGCCCCCAGCGTGGCCCCTGGCCCCCAACTTGGCCCTTGTCCCCCAAAACGCCGCCCAGTGTCACAACGTGGCACCCAACATGGCCCCCAGTGTCACAGCATGGTCTCCAACGTGGCTCCTGTCCCCCAGTGTGGCCCTGATGTCATGACGTGGCACCCAACATGGCCCCTGGCCCCCAAAATGGCGCCCAGTGTCACAACATGGCCCCCAATGTGGCCCCTGTCCCCCAGCATGGCCCCAATGTCATGACGTGGCCCCCAATATGGCCCCTGTCACCCAACGTGACCCTTGTCCCCTAAAATGGCGCCCAGTGTCACAACGTGGCACCCAGCGTGGCCCCTGTCCCCCCAACGTAGTCCCAATGTCATGACGTGACACCCAACATGGCCGCCAGTGTCACAGCGTGGCCCCCAGCGTGGCCCCTGTCCCCCAGCGTGTCCTCTGGTGCCACCACATGTCCCCCATTCCCGGCGTGTCCCCAGTGTCACAGCGTGGCCCCCCACGTGTCCCCTGGTGCCACAACGTGTCCCCTGATGTGTCCCCTGTCCCCTGTCGTGTCCCCAGTGTCACAGCGTGTCCCCCCACATGTCCCTTGGTGCCACCACGTGTCCCCTGTCCCCTGTTGTGTCCCCAGTGTCACAGCGTGTCCCCCCACATGTTCTCTGGTGCCACCACGTGTCCCCTGATGTGTCCCCCGTCCCCTGTCATGTCCCCAGTGTCACAGCGTGTCCCCCCATGTGTCCCCTGGTGCCACAACGTGTCCCCTGATGTGTCCCCTGTCCCCTGTTGTGTCCCCAGTGTCACAGCATGTCCCCCCATGTGTCCCCTGGTGCCACCACGTGTCCCCTGGTGCCATCATGTGTCCCCTGGTGTGTCCCCTGTCATGTCCCCAGTGTCACAGCGTGTCCCCCCCATGTGTCTCCTGGTGCCACCACGTGTCCCCTGATGTGTCCCCCGTCCCCTGTCATGTCCCCAGTGTCACAGTGTGTCCCTCCACGTGTCCCCTGATGCCACAGTGTGTCCCCTGGTGTGTCCCCCGTCCCCTGTCATGTCCCCAGTGTCACAGCACGTCCCCCCACATGTCCCCTGGTGCCATGGCATGTCCCCTGCCGTGTCCCCCACCCTCTGTCCCGTCCCCAGCGTCACAGCGCGTCCCCCCACATATCCCTCGGTTCCCCCACGTGTCCCCCGGTGCCACCACATGTTCCCCGGCGTGTCCCCACAGGGGGGGTGGCCCGGGCTGTGGCCTCTCCGCAGCGGCGGGCGCTGGCCCCGGGGGACGTGATCAGCTGCTGCCTGGACCTGGGGGTGCCCAGCGCCTCGTTCCGCATCAACGGTTGCCCCGTCCAGGGGGTCCTCGAGGGCTTCAACCTCGACGCCCTCTTCTCCCCCGTCGCCAGCTTCTCCGCAGGCGTCAAGTGAGGGGGGGGCACACGGGGGGACGGGGGGGGCAGAATGGGGGGAGTGGGGGGCACCCCTGGACCTGCCCTGGGGTGAGGGAGGGGCTGCTGGGGGGGGCGCTGGGGGTACAGGGGGTCTGTGGTGTCCGGGGTGATGGGGGGTGATGGGGGGCTGGGGGGATTCGGGGAGGGGATTTGGGGGGATTCTGGGGGGTGTTGGGGGAGTTTGGGGGGTCTGGAGGGATTGGGGGGGGGCATGGGGGGAAGATATGGGGCTGGGGGATTCTGGGGGGGTTGGGGGAGTTTTGGGGGGCTGGAGGGATTTGGGGGGGGCATGGGGGGAAGATATGGGGCTGGGGGATTCTGGGGGGGTTGGGGGAGTTCTGGGGGCTGGAAGGATTTGGGGGGGGCATGGGGGGAAGATATGGGGCTGGGGGATTCTGGGGGGGTTGGGGGAGTTCTGGGGGCTGGAAGGATTTGGGGGGGGCATGGGGGGAAGATATGGGGCTGGGGGGATTCTGGGGGGGTTGGGGGAGTTCTGGGGGCTGGAAGGATTTGGGGGGGGCATGGGGGGAAGATATGGGGCTGGGGGATTCTGGGGGGGGTTGGGGGAGTTCGGGGGGGGCTGGAGGGATTTGGGGGGGGCATGGGGGGAAGATATGGGGCTGGGGGGATTCTGGGTGGGTTGGGGGAGTTTTGGGGGGCTGGAGGGATTTGGGGGGGCATGGGGGGAAGATATGGGGCTGGGGGGATTTGGGAGGGATTCTGGGGGGATTCTGGGGGGCTGGAGGGGTTCAGGAGGGGCTGGGGGAAGTTGTGGGGCTGGGGGGTGCTGGAGGGATTCGGGGGGGCTGGGGGGAAGCTGTGGGGCTGGGGGGAAGTTGTGGGGCTGGGGGGTGCTGGAGGGATTCGGGGGGGCTGGGGGGAAGCTGTGGGGCTGGGGGGAAGTTGTGGGGCTGGGGGTGCTGGGGGGGTTCTGGGGTGCTGGGGGGGTTCTGGGGGGGTGCTGTGGGGGGTGCTGTGAGCTTGGGGGGTTCTGGGGGGTGGCTGTGAGGTTTGGGGGGGGCTGTGGGACTGGGGGGGTTGCTGTGAGGTTGGGGGGGTTCTGGGGGGCCTCTAGGAAGCTGGGGGGCTGCCGGGGGGTTGTGGGGGTGCAGGGGAGCTGCCCACCCCCCCGTACCCCCCTTTCCCCAGGCTGCGCTTCCTCCTGGGGGGTCGCCACGGGGAGTTCCAGTTCCTGCCCCCCCCCGGGTACTCGCCCTGCGCCGAGGCGCTGCTGCCCCGCCAGCGCCTGCGCCTGGAAGCCCATCAAGGCCTATCGGGGCGAGGGGGCCCCCCGGAACCCGCAGCCTCCTGGGGCCCACCCAGGCCCTGCCCCACACCGCCCTCACCCCCTGCCCCGTGGACACCCTCCAGGTTGGGGGTTTGGGGGTGCTGGGGGGGGAGGGGAGAGGGGGGTGGAGGGGGGCTTGGGGGGGCCTGGGGGGTGCTTGGGGGGATTGGGGGGGTGTTTGGGGGTGCTGGGGAGGAGTGGCAGAGGGGGTGGAGGGGGGGCTTTGGGGGGGTGCTGGGTTGGGTTTTGGGGTGCTGGGGGGAAGTTAAAGGGTGCTGGGGGGGTTTGGGGGTGCTGGGAGGGGAGTGGAGAGGGGGTGGAGGGGCGCTTTGGGGGGCCCGGGGGGTGCTTGGGGTGTTGTGGGGGTATTTGGGGGTGCTGGGGAGGAGTGGAGAGAAGGTGGAGGGGGGCTTTGGGGGGTGCTGGGTTGGGTTTTGGGGTGCTGGGAGGAGTGGAGAGGTGGTGGAGGGGGGCTTTGGGGGCCTGGGGGGTCTTGGGTGGCGGTTTGGGGGGTGCTGAGGGGTGCTTTGGGAGATTAGGGGGGGGTTTGGGGAGTGCTGGGGGGGGTTTGTGGGGTGCTGGGGGGTGCTTGGGGGGATTGGGGGGGATTGGGGGTGCTGGGGGAGAGTGGAGAGAGGGTGGAGGGGGGCTTTGGGGGGTGCTCGTGGGGTTTTGGGGTGCTGGGAGTGAGTGGAGAGGGGGGTGAAGGGGGTCTTGGGTGGGGGGGGATGCTGGGGCGGGTTTGGGGGGTGCTGGGGGGATTTGGGGGTGCTTGGGGGGATTGGCGGGGTTGTGGGGGTGCTGGTGGAAGGGGGAGAGAGGGTGAGGGGGGTTTTGGGGGGTGCTGGAGGGATTTGGGGGTGCTGGGAGCGAGTGGAGGGGGGATTTGGGGGGGTGCTGGGTGGGGGTTTGGGAGTGCTGGGGGAGGTTAAGGGGTGCTGGTGGGATTTGGGGTGCTGGGAGGGAGTGGAGAGGGGGCAGAAGGGGGATTTGGGGGGCCTGGGGGTCTTGGTGGGGGTTTGGGGGGTGCTGGAGGGGGTTGGGGGGGGGTGGGGAGTGCTGAGGGGGTTGGGGGTGCTGGGGGGCACTGGGGGGATTGGGGGGGTTTGGGGGGTGCTGGGGGAGAGTGGAGAGAGGGTGGAGGGGGGTTTTGGGGGACTTGTGGGGGTCTAGGGGGGCTTGGGTGGGAGTTTGGGGGTGCTGGGGGGTTTGAGGGTGCTGGAGGAGCTTGGGGGGGTTTGGGGGTGCCGGGGGGGGAGAGTGGAGAGGGGTTGAGGGGGGGCTTGGGGGGGGTCTGGGGGGTCTTGGATAGGGATGCTGGGGGGCTTGGGGGGAGTTCTGGGGGTGGAGGGGGGGGGCTTTGCGGTGCCTGGGGGTGGGGGTTTGGGGTGCTGGGGGGGTGCTGGGGGGTGGGGTTTTGGGGTCACCCCCCACCTGTGTCCCCCCCAGATCGTGCTGCCCCCCCACCTGGAGCGAATCCGGGAGAAGCTGGCGGAGAACATCCACGAGCTGTGGGCCCTGACCCGCATCGAGCAGGGCTGGACCTACGGCCCCGTGAGTCGGGGGGAGCCCCCCAAAACCCCCCCGGGGGCGACAGACCCACCGCGAGCTCCCCCAAAACCCCCTGACCCTCCCCGAGGCCCCCCCCGGGATGGACAGACCCCCCCCTGAGCCCCCCAAAATCCCCCTGAGGTACAGTGGGACCCCCAAAGCCCCCCCCCCAGTTCCCCTGGGGTGCAGTGGGGACCCCCTGACCCCCCCAATCCTCTTGGGGTGCACTGAGCCCCCCACCGAGCCCCCCCTGGGGTGCAACGAGCCCCCCCAAACCCCCCTGGGGTGCACTGAGCCCCCCCTAAGCCCCCCCTTAATGCCCCCAGGGAAGCAATGGGACCCTCTGAGCCCCCCCTGAGCCCCTCTGGGGTGCACAGACCCCCCCCAAGCCCCCCCAATCCTCTTGGGGTGCAGAGCCCCCCCCCCCAAACCCCCCGGGGTGCACTAAACCCCCCCTTAACGCCCCTGGAGTAGCAATGGGACCCCCTCTTACCACAGCAGAGCCCCCCCCTCAATCCCCTCCGGGTTTTGGTGTGCCGTGGGGGGGTGCTGACCCCCCCGGGCCCCCCCCAGATTCGGGACGACAACCGGCGGCTGCACCCCTGTTGTTGAGCTTCCCACAACCTCCCCGAGCCCGAGCGGGGCTACAACCTCCAGAATGTCGGGGGAGACCCTCAAGTAAGGGGGGGCTGGGGGGGGGCCAAGGGGGGGGCTGGGGGGGCCGGAGGGGGCTGGGGGATGGGTTTTGGGGTCCCCGTTGCTCTGTGCTCCCCAGGCTGGGCTGGGTTTGGGGTGCCCCCCGGCTGGGGCTGTGTTAGGAGCTGGGTTTTGGGGTGTCCCCCTCCCCAATCAC